>NC_050605.1:2542500-2842500 GCF_013368585.1 Megalops cyprinoides
TCTCTACATTAGGGGCCGGTGGGGCCCGGACCCAACACTAGATGGTGGTATTGAGTTCTTTTGTTGAGTTTCTTATGTCTCTGGCACAGCAGTTCAATGAATAAAAGAGGCTTAACCTTTGATAGGTATTATTCGTAATATCTCTTTTAAAAAGAAATAAAAATTGTTTGTGCAATGTACTGTACCCTAAGGTGCTTGATGCTGGCAAGTATCTGTCAGTGGGGCCAGCCCCACGACCCACGGCCCTGACAGTATGACAGGAAGCCCCTTCTGCGCATGTCATAACGGATTTTCTATGATGGGCTGTGGGGCCCAATCGTCTCGGCCCCACGTTTGATAACGCCCACATAAAGGTCAAGTGCAGGGCGCAGATATCATCTGTCAACTGGCCAGCTTGCTGTAGATCTTCTCCTGACTGCTGTAGTAGCTGTCTCCTTACGATCGCATTATTGATACGAGATTGCGTTAGACTGTCGTAGTAGGCTAGCTGTAGCAGTCCATAGCATAGGCGGAGTTTGATATTTGCGCGGGGGGGCGGGTTGGCAAACATTTTTTAACTGACGTCAGTACACAGTCCAACTGTTGCGTGGCGTGTTACGGATAAACATACAGAAACAGAAGACAATAGTGCCAAGCTTGCCATAAAGCCAAACAACACAGCGCATCAAATCAGTTTGACCACTTTGTACTATATCACACATCGGCTTACGCAGGGTATTTGTCTTTCACACATGAGCACACACATGAAGCGCACTAACCATAAAGTTAAAGTCTGTTAAAAGTGAAATATCAATTTGTTTATATTATACTGTTATTCTTTCATTTCCCATGTACCCTTTTAAAACATTTAGTGTACACATGAAATAATTTCGTACTAAATTGAAAACTATGAAATACGCATATTCACTCATATGCAACTTACTGTGCGCACACACGCACACAATTACAAAATGCTCAGCAACAGTGTCGCCTGTTGTTACTGTAGGCATGTAAAATATATATATTAGATAACTAGTGTCCTACCTAGTGTAGAAGTAAACGCCTTTTTTGCGTCCCGCGTATATATCTTCTCAGGTGATGGGTTTACTGTTATATCGTCCTCAACGTGAAGGCTCAAAAATGAATTTATTACAAAACCAAACATAATAGAATTCAGAAGTATTTCTTACAATCATTTTATTTTATTGCATTACTGTAGGGTAAGTAACGCGCAAAATAACGCGTTAATCTAGATTAATTAATTATAGAAAAAATAAGGCGTTAAAAAAATTAACGAAGATTAACCGCACTCCATGATGCCCCATTGACCCCATACGTCACTGTGAATTTAAGCAATATCACACGAGAGGTGAGTGCTGTTATTACTGAATATCAGCATGGCTGTGATTCGGTCGTAGTTCTGAGGCTGCAAGCCGAGTGGCCAAGATAATCACAGCCGTGCTGATATTCAGTAGCCTATAACAGCACGACTTCGAGTGTGATATTGCTTTTATACAATAGTTCTACAAACAAGGCTGTTTATCAAGTAACGATAATTTGAGACAACAAATTATGTTTTTTTGTCGTTCATTCGGCACCGCCGACAAAAACACTTCCTTCAGGATTACATTTACATGTGTTGTCAAGCAACACATAAAGAGTTTTTTTAACTGCAGGATAATTAGCTAGCTAGCTAGCTTCCTGCTTTTTATCATACACGAAAAGGCTAGCTATATGATAGGCAAACAAGCCACTTATAATCATAGGCCACTACAGGCTACCGAGCTAGTTTTTTAGCATACATGGACGGGCTAGATAAACGGTAGGCTTGCTAGCAAGCTATTGTTTATCATATCCAACTGCAGGCTAGCTAGGAGTATTTTAAAATATTTTTTTAAATGCTTCTCACGGCAAATATTATATATGCGATTAATTTAGATTAATTAATCATAAAGCATGTAATTAATTAGATTAATTTTGAATTAATCAATTTTTAATTAAATTTTTGAGCCGACATGGACCACAACTGGCTTTAAGGATTTAAAACATCTATCGGAATGGCTGGCAAAATATGAAAGCTCTGGAACTCATACTAATAATGCGATCAAGTTGGGCTTGCTTGTGAAGGCAAACATTGCTGCTCAGATTGATACAGCCCACATCCGGGCCATCGAACACCACAATCATCAAACTAAAGGATTACTTGTTTTACTGCTATTCAACAATTAAGAACACAGTTTGGAACAATTCGTCTGTTTATTTAGTAGCCTAGACCCAGACGCTATTAGGCTAAAATAATAGCCCGAACGGTAAGAGTTTGAAAAATGAATTGAAGCCAATGGGAGGATGAAGGGATGAATAAACGAGTAAAAGACGAGTGCAGGTCAGTATGGGTTTCAATGAGTGTTGGGTGATTATACCTGAGGCAGCAAATGTGGTATGGTGGCTGCTGGGCCAAAGGTGACAAAAATGCAGAGTGTGATTGCGACCAGGCAGCAAAAATGTGCAAATGTATAAGAGACGATCGCTAGGATGTGGCTAAGTGGTTGCTAGGTGGTTGCTAGGCTGTGCTAGGGTGTTGCTAGATGGTTACTAAGGTATATGAGGTGGTTGCTAGGGCGTTGCTGGGTGGTTGCCAGGCTGTTGCTAAGTAATTGCTAGGTGATTGCTAGGGTACACAATATGATGGGTGGGCGTTGCTAGGGTGTTGCTGGGTGATTGCCAAAGTGTTGCAAAGTGGTTGCTAGGGTATTAGTAGGTGATTGGTAAGCGGCTGCTAAGTGGTTGCTAGGGTAAATAATATGGTTTCTTGGGACACACCCACCTTTGAGTGTTGGGTCACATGACCCAAAGCATGCCATGTCTGTTGGCAAAATGGTGACAGAGTGGTAAGACTTTGAAAAATGAATTGAAGTCAGCGGGAGGATAGAGGGATGAGTGAACAACAAAACGATGAGTGCGGGTCAGTATGGCTTTCAGTGAGTATTGGGCGATTTCACCTGAGGCAGCATGTGTGGTATGGTGGCTGTCGGGCCAAAAGTGACCGAGCGGTAAGACCTAAAAAATGAACAGAGGTGAATGGGAGGATGGAGGGATGAGTGAACGAGGAGAAAAGACGAGTGCGGGTCAGTATGGATTTCAGTGAGTGTTGGATGGCATGACATGAGCCAGAATGTAAGGTATGTTTGCTGATGGCCTAAGTGTGCCCCCGTGATAGGGCTTTGAGAAATGAATTGAAGTCAAAGGCAGGATGAAGGGGTGAATAAATTAACTGGGGTGAGCAAAAAACTGATGAAAAAAATGACAAAAAGACAAGTGCGGGTCAAGACGGTCTTTGATTAGTGTTGGGTGATTTGTCCTGAGGCAGCATGTGAGGTATGGTGGCTATGGGGTGAAAAGTGACCAAGTGGGAAGGCCATGAAGTGTGATGTGGGTGTTTTTGAAAATGAATGGGAGTCTATGTGGAAAAAAGGGATAAAAAATGACAAACTGGAGAACGAGTGCAGGTATGGCTTAGCTGTATACAAGCACACCGATCGGGGTCAGAGAGGACAGGTTGCTGTTGGTTCGGGGTCGATATCTTCAAAAACTGTGGGAGGAGAAGCGGGACAAAATTTGGTGTAATAAGAAAAAGAGGAAGTAGAAAAGTGCATTTCCTGAAGAAAACGCAGAGTGTGATTACGACCCGGCAGCGAAAACATGGTAACTTATATGAAACGATCGTAAGTGGCTGAGTGGTTGCTAGGGTGTTGCTTGGTGGTTGCTAGGGTGTTGCTAGGTGGCTGCTAAGGTATAGAAGGTGGTTTCTGTGTTGCTAGGTGGTTGTTAGGGTGTTGCTAGGTGGTTGCTAAGGTGTATGAGGTGGTTGCCAAGGTGTTGCTAAGTGGTTGCTAGGGTGTTGGTGGGTGGATGCTAGGGTGTTGTTGGGTGGTTGCCGGGGTGTTGCTAAGTGGTAGCTAGGTGGTTGCTAGGGTGTTGGTAGGTGGTTGCTGTGGTTGCTAGGGCGTTGTTGGGTGGTTCCCAGGGTGTTGCTAAGTGGTTGCTAGGTGGATGCTAGGGTGTTGCTAGACGGTTGATAGGGTGGTGCTAAGTGGTTGCTAGGCGGTTGCTAGGGTAAACAATATGGTTGTTAGGGACACACCCACCTTTGCTGAGTGTTGGGTCACATAACCCAAAGCAGCATATCATGTCCCGTGGCTATTGGTCAAATGGTGACCGAGTGGTAAGACTTTGAAAAATTAATTGAAGTGAATGGGTGGATGGAGGGATGAATAAACGAGTACAAGACCAGTGTGGGTCAGTATGGGTTTCAATGAGTGTTGGGTGGCATGACCTGAGATAGCATATGAGGTGGTGTGACCGTAGGCCGAAAGGTGAATGCACGGTAAGACTTTGAAAAATTCAGTGAAGTCAATGGGAGGATGGAAGGATGAATAAACGAGTAAAAGACGAGTGCGGGGTCAGTATGGGTTTCAGTGAGTGTTGGGTGGCATGACCTGAGCCAGCATATGAGGTACTGTGGCTGTCGGGCCAAAGGTGACCAAGCGGTAAGACTTTGAAAAATGAATTGAAGTCAATGGGAGGATGGAGGGATGAGTGAACGACAAAAAGATGAGTGTGGGTCAGTATGGCTTTCAATGAGTGTTGGGTGATATGACCCAAGGCAGCATACATGGTACAGTGGCTGTCGGGCCAAAGGCTGTTGCTAGGGACACACCCACCTTTGGTGAGTGTTGGGTCACATGACCCAAAGCAGGTCCCATGGCTATTGGTCAAATGGTGACCGAGTGGTAAGACTTTGAAAAATTAATTGATGTGAATGGGAGGATGAAAGGATGAATAAACAAGTAAAGGACGAGTGCGGGTCAGTATGGCTTTAAATGAGTGTTGGGTGGCATGACCTGAGCCAGCATATGAGGTACGGTCACTGTAGGCCGAAAGGTATGAGTAAATAAATGAGTACATTGATGAAAAAATGACAAAAAGACAAGTGCGGGTCAAGACGGTCTTGGATTAGTATTGGGTGATTTGTCCTGAGGCAGCATGTGAGGTATGTTGGCTATGGGGTGAAAAGTGACAGAGTGGGAAGGCCATAAAGTGGGAGGTGGGTGATTTTGAAAATGAATGGGAGTCTATGTGAAAAAAATGCTTCGCAATGCAATCGCACTAATAAAACTATCGGATAAAAATAGTAAGAGCTCTACAGAACCATTACCTACATAACTAGCAATGTAACTATAATCAAGTTTCAGCACAGCATGTTATTTTAGTGATCAAGTGATGTGTTCGTTAAATGGTTCAATTACGTGGCAACCCTGCACCCTGCAGCCATGAACCCTGCAACGTTGAACTGCAATGTGAGTTTTAGTAATGAAGTAAATTTTGGCAGAGAAATTTGACAGCACAGGGTTAAGGGACGCTGAAGTGTGTAAAAACGCATATGCGGCGCTCACATCCATTGTGTGTTTTGACGTCTGCACTCCTTACTACCCACAATCCATTGCTCAAGTGAACCATGGAGAAAGGTCAAGATTATCATCTTGTCATTATCACCTTTGCTTTTCCTCTGCCATTAGATGTCAGCCAACAGTTATGGTACAACCAGCCAGCACTTACAGTACAACAAGTGAAACATAAAAGAACACTGTCCTATTTTTTCTGCTTACAAACAAGCCAATGGGTGGTGAAGGGCGGTTTTTCATCCTGACGTTATATTGTTACATCAAAAACAATTCATCATGGATGAAAGAGTACAGTGTACAGTGTCATAAATACAATCCCACCCACCCCATTCTTTTGGGACACCCAAAAGAAACTTTGCTAAGGCTAATGTCAAGCTGCTGGTGCTATTGAATTTTTTAACCTTAAACCTAGTAAAACAAAACAACTGACATGGTACTCGACTTCTAGAAAGATTTGATACGGTGAGATATACAGAAAAGGATCTTTTGGTTGTTTACTGACAAGACTGAGAAATTATTAGATGATCAACAGAACTGTGTGTCTCTTAAGTTTGTGCACACACAAGAGCTGAGATATATACTCCAATTACAGTGTTTTTAAGATTTGTATGGACTGATGTAGTTGGTGTTCATATTCAAAATTCTGATCAACACACATTTCCTTTTCTTACTAAAAACTGTTAGAATCTTGAAACAAATTTAAATTTGTGAATAGGCAACAACATGACAAAACATGTGATTTAATAATTTACCTGTACCTAAGCTTGTATTTGAGTTAATCCATATTTTATCTCTTTATCCTTTGCGTTAGGATGAAAATGTGGGCTTTTTGGCAGGGTGGAGCGTGGAATGAATATGTGAGATCAACACAGCATCATGTGGTATTCAGGTAAAGACAGGATTCATGCCTAAACATTGTGTCTTTGTTTCTTAGAGGGCTAAGATTACCCATGTCATTGCCATCATCACTATCAACTAGATATAGAGGCAAGAGGGTGTGAAGGAATAATTTACGCTGATACCTGTCTTACAGGTATGCATTAATGCAAGTAGCTCACTAGAATTCATACTGTTAGCAGTGAGGTGAAAGGAATGCACACAGGTTTGTCTCTTTAAGGCATTGTAATCTGAAGGAAGCCTGAAAATCCAAATAGAGGAATAGAGAGAGAATGGTGCAAGGCAAGCACAGTAGACCAAAACAAAGTCACATGAGCAGATGGTAATTTCATATACTGGGAATCATACAGACATAACATAGAATAACAGAACTAAGAGGTGGTAGCATGTTTGGCAATACCACCCGTGAAAATTCATTGTGGTCATAACTGCTGAAACACAGGTTCCATTGGCGGTGGCTTTCTAAAGTTTAAAAGCTTCAGTTTCCATTCAGGTCAGAATGTCACAACAATGAAAGCGATCCTTAAACAAAAACCCTCCTTTATTTCTTTTCTTTTCTTTACATTTTCAATACATCTGCCTTTACTACAACAATTTTAAATTGTGTGAGGGGTTGTGTCCTTTCAGTTCAGCAAAAATGAGTGAAATTCCACCTCACTCCCAACACTGTATATATATATATATATATATATATATATATATATATATATATATATATATATATATATATATATATATATATATATATGTATGTATGTATTTGGCCACACCTGTTTTTCAGGGTTTGGGCTAGGCCCCTTATCTCCAGTGAAGGGCAATCTTAATGCTTCAGCATACAAAGAAATTTTGGACAATGCTATGCTTCCAACTTTGTGGCAACAGTTTGGGGAAGGCCCTTTTCTATTCCAACATGACTGTGCCCCAGTGCACAAAGCAAGGACTATAAAGACATGGTTTGATGAGTTCAGTGTGGAAGAACTTGACTGGCCCGCACAGAGCCCTGACCTCAACCCTATCGAGCACCTTTAGGATGAACTGGTACAGAGACTGCGAGCCAGGCCTTCTCGTCCAACATCAGTGCCTGACCTCATAAATGCTCTACAGAATGAATGGGCACAAATTCCCACAGAAACACTCCAATATCTTGTGGAAAGCCTTACAAGAGTAAAAGCTGTTATAGCTGCAAAAGGGGGACCAACTCCTTATTAAAGTACATGTATTTGAATACAGTGTCATTACAAAGTAGTGGTCAGGCATCCGAATACTTTTGTCCATATAGTGTATATATATGTGTGTGTGTGTGTAATGTTGTATATATGCTATATATGCTGCTTAAAAATAAACACCCTTGCACTTGATATTGTATCTGCATCATTTGACATTTTGATCTTTGATTGGGACACTGTGGGCTGTGATATGAATAACTGAGGAGTCATATGATGTCATATGATGAGCTGGGGCACAGCCATAGATGTCCAACCTAGTCAGAGCTGAAGAACCAGCTGACAGAGAGAGAAATACCCATTAAATTTCTCACCTGGAAAGGTGTACCATGTAAACCTCTTGATGTGGAGCAGTGGAGAGAACATGCTTATATCTTGTAAGACTATCTTTCCAGATATGAGGGAATACTTACAGCGTAGTAGAGCACCATTTGCATTCAATTTTATGGAAGGCTTGTTTAAGAACACAAGAGTAGTCATTTTACTAGCTTATTGTAACAGGGTACTAGCCTCTTACAACAAACTTTCTTCTTTTTCAGAGGTGCAACCGCATCTGCATAAGTTAGCATTTATGTACCAGTCAATCAATAGACAGCATAGCTGAGCTTTTGCTAGGTGTTATGCTACAGCTTGAGGGTGTTCGTTTTTCCTCAGTGAAGTCATTTACAGTATTTATGGAGAAAATGTATAACTGAGGCAGTCTTTCATGTCTGGTTTCACAAAAAAGACAAATGATATACTGAGGACAATGAGAGAATGGTCAGGAGCCATGATAGCAATGCTTCTGTGCCTAGACCAGAAAATGACTCCATACTTAAACAGTGTTTCTACTTTAAGAGTAATTCATTATGAGTGAATTATTGCTTAATAGGCAATTAAAAAAGCAGACAGTGTGACAGCAATAGTGCATAGGTCCCTTTATATTTTGAGCAAAGCCAATATGATAATAGATGATAATACTTAGACTAACAGAATTACTTTTGATGTCCATGTGAGTATTAAAGTCTATCACTACATTATTCATACTCACTGCCAAGGTAGAATCAGTAAACTCAGATAGGAAGCGTGTATATGAGCAGGGTAGCCTATAAACAATAGCATGGTTGTGTCAGGACTCCGCCCCCCTAGCTGTGGTGTTTTTGTTTTTTCCCTGTTCATGTGCTTTTTGTTTTCCTTGTGTTCCAGCCCCGCCCTGGTCCCCGCCCACCTGATTGCCCCATTACCTTCACCTGCCTGCCTGCCCACCTGCATCCCATCTCCTCATCAGCCCAGCCCTATTTCTACCCTGCTTGTTCCTGTCTTGTTTGCCAGTTCGTCTCAGCGTTTCTTGTACCTGTTTCGTTCCCGCAGTTTTTTGATTTCTGATTTCTCCGTGTTTGCCTGTCCTTCGTCTTCGTTTTCTGCCTGCTGTCTTGTCCCATTGCCTGATCATTTGCCTGCCCGGTTCCCGACCCTGTTTTTGTCCACGGACTTCCTTCCGGTTTTCGACCCTGCCTGCTTTTTGGTTTCGCTACTTGCCTGTCGTTATCATTAAACCCGCCTGGAAACTGAAGCTGTCCTGGTCTGCGACTGAGTCCTTGCCTGAGCCGTTACAGGTTTTGCAGCTCTTCTATTAGGATGTGCAAAAGCAAGGGCGAGCAATTCAAATAAAATAAAATTGCAGCCAGCTTTTGGTGTTGTACGCAATCTAGAATCATATCTCAGCAATATCAAGGCAGGCGGTGCTCGTTCTGCCATCGCTCCCCAGTGGTGGAACGAACTCCCTGTCTCGCTACGGACAGCTTCTTCACCCCATTCCTTCAGACGGGGCCTGAAGACACACCTCTTCAGACTCTACCTGGACTGACCCAGCACACAATTGCTGCTGCGCCCAAGTGATGCCTTTGAAGTTAATGACCTTAGATTGTTAGTACAATATTTTGATCCATTTGGCTGTATATTATGGATATGGTTTTACAGGGACTGATTTTCATCTTCATCAAAACAAATGCCTCTTGGGTAGCTATGAGAAGTTGTTTTTGGAGAATGAGGAGACAGTCACAAGTATTTTACCTCTTTCAAAATCTGTAAGATCTGTCATGTTGCCTTAGAAACTCTCATATTAATGTGTGGATTTTAAAACATTTTTTACAGCAGAAATGTGTTGGTAATACAATAATATCAAATACACATGTAGACTCCTAAAGGAAGAAGGTAACGATTGATAAAGGCGTGTCCAAACTTCTGACTGGTACTGTACATTTTACTCCCCATGTTGTTCTTAAATCAGGAATTGACTTTACACAAGTGTCTGATTTTGTTGAATATACAGTACCAATCAAAAGTTTGAACACCTTTCTTACTTTCTTTTTACAATTTTCCACATTTTATAATAATAGTGAAGACATCAAAACTATGAAATAACACAAATTGAATTATGCAGTGTCCAAAAGGTGTTAAACAAATGAAAACTCTTATATTTTAGATTCTTCAAAATAGCCAAAAATGGTTTTTAATTAAAATGTTTGTTGGAAAGAAATATATATACAGAGGAATCAATTTCACTATTTATATTTGTCTAAGAAAGAAACTTCAAGCATAAGCATAAGTCTTTTGACCAAAATGTCTTTGAATGCATGTTTCTCATCTTAATCAGGTGTATCCAAACTTTTGACTGGTACTGTATGAATTGAATGTATAAACATAAGCAGTTTTATCTGTAATGTCTTCATCCAGAAGACAGGCAAATGGTGTATATGTCTGAATGCTAGTCCAAAACTGTCGACTGGCATAAAATGTTATTACATGGTCCACTTTTGTGAACAGATCTATTTGTTAATGGATCATTGTGAATGGTTCCATGGGACACAGTAGATGTATTTTCAATAGACTAGTGAAGTTTTTATGTCCACAACGCAGAAAGCTAAATTTAATAGGCTTTTGCAGAGGCAGCAATACTCATAACCAATTATATCACATTTTAAACAGTATGCACATTCTGTCTCTACATCTGGAGATAGCTCTTAAATTAGAAAGCATATACAGCGTAAAGGCACATTTGCGATAAATATCACACTTGGCAGTCTCAACAAATTAATTCATGATTTTAAATTCTGGATTAGACAGGAAAAAAACAGGTCAATGCTTAGTCAGGTATTCATAGAGAAAGAAAGCAGTAAGTATTTGTACTAAGTTTCTATTTTGTATTATTTGGTACTTAAAACATAATACATTAATTACCAGGCATGTGCACATTAAACACGTGGTTGGTATTTGTGCTTCCATGGTATTGAATACCATGTCATAATTACTTAAACATCAGTATTAGCAGACGTTCTCTGTCTTAAAAGTGTAGCATATAGACCAGAAAATGACTCCATACTTAAACAGTGTCTCTACTTTAAGAAACTGGAAGCCATGAGGACTGGCATGTGTAAAGAGGTGGTGGTGACCTCATGTGTCTTGGAGGAGAGCATGCGTTTGTCTTACCCTCCTGGATTATCAGCGGGGTTGGAGTGATGGGGCAAAATTTATTTGTCTCAGTTGCACATTCTAAATTGGGAGCAAATGGGAAAAAAACAACGGACATTCCGAAATGAAAAGATATTCAGATGTTTCCTGGCAAAGTCTACCAAGGGTCCTATTGTCATTTTCATTCAATTAATGTTGAAAATAGAAGCCAACGTAAATTGACCACAGTCCCTGTGAACCAAATTAAATTCCTTCCATCAGCAAAATTCTAAATTTGATATTGGTGATTACAAATAGGGACTAAAGCCATAGATCATATTGTATTTTAGAAACCAACTACCTAAGCAGTAAATTTTCAACCTCCACTTGGCAGAATTATCAGACACTGAGTAATACACTATATCTGTAATGACAGGACTTGTCCAAGTTCGAACTGCAAAGTATTTCATTGTTTTTACTGCAGATTTCAGATGTTTGTATTTTCCTCTTGTCGGACGGATGTGTTTAAGTCCGGTGTCAAAATTCAGGACTCAGACGCAGACCACAAGAGCTCAGGGTCCAAGCGTTTTATTTGAATCGTGGGACAAGAGCGTAATGGCAAAACAGGCAGGGGCAGAACCAGTGGCGAACCGTGCCTATCAGAACTGGGCCTTCTGTACCTCCCCAAAAAGCAACAACAACAACAACAAAAAAAACACTAACGAAAAATATGGGGCGTCCCTGCCCATATTTGCGCTTAGGGCAAATTATGGTTTGCGATTAGTACAAGAGATTGGAAAAAAAAATTCTAGCTAATTTTATCTTTGAGGAAACAGCGATTTAACATTAAAAATATAGCAAATGGGGCGGTGAAAACTACAAGAAGCTTAATAACGCTAAAGAAAACATAGCGAACCATGTAACGTAGACTAACACGCGCTATAGTGCGAGAGGGTTAAGCTGACCTGCTGTGTTTTGGTGTTTTTGTGCAGCAGTTAAACAGCTAAGATTCTCGTAGCCTTTCCAATTCCACGCACCCTTGCTGGTCCCAAACAAGCACTCTCAACAGTAGAGCCTCTTGCATCAATCTCAGCCTGTAAGCCAAGTGTATCGTTCCCAGTTGCTAGCCTAAAAATGACGAACATAGCCTGCTTTTGCAGGTTGGGTGGCCTTTTTAAACAATGTCCATTTTTTCATTGAACAGTCGTCTTGATAAAAAATCCGCGACAATATCATCTCCAGGTGTTGCCATTTTCGACATCAGCTATCAATCGCTAGTTAGCACTGAGCTAGGTCTCGTGTCTGAGCGAATGAGCGGGTCTTCTACAATAGTGTTTCCCAAAGACTGGGTTGCGACCCACAGGTGGGTCGCAGGAGATTTGATTTGGGTCGCCAAATAAATTTGCAGAATTTCTTCCATGGCCCACCCATCACACCCTTTCGCGCTGTTCACACGTAGCGTCTTTTTGAAGCTGTCAGCGTCTGTTTTACATAATAATCTGTGGTGGATATCCCCCTGGTCTGGGCCAAATGGACCGAGGGTCTTCCTCCACATTTTGATGCCTTCCAGAAAATAATAAGTCCTCACAGAGTCTGATGTAATCATGGTTGTTTGGTTTATTGCATATGGTGATCAATCACATACAGTAAACCGGGTTGGTCCGCGGAGCAACAGGTGTATATGCGGTGTGTATACATTCACAAACACTCCCCAATCACTTCCTCAATCACTTCCTCAATCACTTCCTCAATCACTTCCTCAATCACTTCCTCAATCACTTCCTCAATCACTTCCCCTCAGCCTACATCCATCCTTTATGCCTTTTCTCACTCCTCCTATCCCAGACCACAACTTCCAACTCCTCCCAGGCTCCTCCTTCAAGATCATCCCATTTTCCATTTTAATACACCATTATTTAATTTTTAAGATGTTACATTTACCCCGCCTGGAAAGTCTCATAAACTCCATAGTCATTAATTGTGTATTATTTTTAAACATAACACTTCTGAAATTTCCCATTATTTCCACTCCACACTTATATGATTTTTAAACATAATTAAATAATACACAGCATATATGCCTGGAATATTACCATTATTTCCAGGCCCACATTTAAATAATAAAAAAGGTTAAGTAACTCAGTTAGCCAGACCACGGTGCTGCAGACTGTAAGAAGGCACACAGATATCTATGTGCCATAAGCTACAAGGTTAGGCCTTAAAACAAAGGGTTAATGTAAGAACTAGGCCCCGTCTAGACACGGCCCAGAAGACGGGCCAGAAGAACTAAACCCCGCAAAGGGGGGCCATTAGCTCAGCACTACTATGATGAGCAACTATGACAAATTGCAGTAAATCCACATACAGTTCGCAAGCATTTGCCAGTGGATGTCAGCTAGGCCAAAGCAGGCAATCAGCTCTTATTTTCTAGCTGTATAACTCATAAAAGAAATATAAAACTAAAATGGGATGCATATGTTAAAAGGGGCAAAAACAGGCTGACGTGCTGTAGGGGCATGTCAAAGGGAGGAGATACAATAAGCGAAGGTGGCATGACTATGAGTCAGAGGAAAAAGATACAATAAGCGTAGACCGTAAACCAATAGGAGAAGAGCAGGGAGAGAAGATACAATAAGCGTAGACTATGAACCAATAGACGTGAAGGGAGAGAAGATACAATAAGCGTAGACTAGGAGCCAATAGGAGAGGATGGCATGACTATGAAACAACAACATAGCGCACAAAGGTTCTGGGGTGACGTCCAAGGAGGGGCAATGCTGAAGGCAGTGTTCCTTCTCCAAGGTCACCCACTGTCCTGTAATAGCCCCCAGATTACCCCCCTAGCGGTGTCTTACAATGGCCTACATGCAATATTTATGACCTAGGGTAACCCCCAGCATTATTTAGGCATAGAATCACATCATATTACTTTTCAGTAGTAGTGCTTAATGCAAACAATATTTTCCACCATACGAAGTATAATAGAATACATATTATTTAAGGCTAACATATTAGATTGTCTGGTTTCCTTATACACTTCCAGACCTCCACATGTACAGTAAAGATAAAATAAATATCTAATGTAATATATCAGTTAATATACCTTCAGTTAATATGTCAATAACTGTGGTTAAAATCAAAAGCTAACATCTGTTGGCAATGCTTATGATGTTTGCTGGCAATAACTTATTTCCACCATGTAACAATGTAACAAGCTTAATCGTACCACATCAAGCTCCGCTTTTCTCTGGGGGGGGTGAAATTGGCAATACTCATAATTTACATATGGGGTATACACTTTATCAAAAATTTTCCACCACAAATCCTATGGGGTAGACCGTGTTTTTTTTTTTTTTTTTTAACCGTCGCCGGCGTTTTTTTCTGCAGCTCAGGGCGTTTTTTCCAGTTGAAAAGGTCCAACTTCTCAGAAAAAAATACCCTACATCAAGCGCTTTTTTGACAGCTGACCAATCACAAGCGGACTAGTGACACCTGTCGTTTCCCATAACAACCACCAAAAATGAAGAAGGTAGCGGTGGAGTTAACTTAATTGTGCTAGTTTCTGAGCACAGTTAACTGCAGAACATGACAGTTAAACGGTATCAGAACATTCATCATAAAGATGCCGTTTGGAGTCAAACTGGACGGATCCTAGGAGTTTCTGGAAAGTGTTTGTGTTTACTGCTTGTCTTTAGCAAAACTAGCCTGTTAACTAACATTAGCTCTGCAACAATGTATAGCCAACTAGATCGCTAACAATGTACACGCTACTGTTACGGCAACAAAAGACGCTCTCAACTGCTTTTTGGAACAAACGCTGCCAGCGTTTTTTTTTTTTTTTTTTTAGCTTGAAAAAAAATTCTCTGGCCAGCGTTTTTCATCAAAAAAGACGCTACGTATGAATACAGCCTAAGATCACACTGCTAGCTTTAAGGAAACAGCGATTTAACATTAAAAATATAGAAAATGCGGCGGTGAAATCTACGAGAAGCTTAATAACGCTTGTTAAGCAGCTAAGCCTAACACTTGAAGCACCTGAGGGATGCTGCATGGTGCTTTGTTAATGGACGCGCTCGCCTGTCTAGTAATGTCTGGTGATTAACTGAAAGTCCACAAACAGTGTGAGATGCTCAAATTGTAGATTTATTTTTACCGTACTTTGTCTTCATTCCAGCAGAAGCAAGAATCCATACAGTCAGTAAATCCACACACGGAATAATTCACCAATATAAATCTCCCCGCTCGCCCAGCATAGCGTGTCAAGCGAAGCGGTCAAAAAATTGTGTGCACCTGTCCTCCAGCAACCCTTGTCACCTGAGGAAAGGTTCCCACCTATATTGCCAAATGATTCATCCCAAGAGTGACCCCTACAGGACACACCTCACAACATGACAAAATGGCTCTTACAATGCTAATGAAAACATAACGAACACAAGCGCGCTACATAGCATAAAATAAGTTACGCGCGAAAGGGTTAGCCAGGTAAATAGCACATAATGTGCAATGAGATTTGACGTGGAATAGACCTGATGTGGTTAACGAGTTGACAGTTTGAATAGCTGCACACTTGTTCTGATAATAGGCATGAGCATTTCAAAAAAAAAAAAAAAAAACTTTCAACAAGAAGCATGTTTTTGATAGTACTGAATGTTCGTATTGTTCTCATAATTGTACTTACAACATTGAATCTAGTATGAACGGCTAGCGTACATTATGTTCCTTTTACTGATGAGAGGGAAAAAACGAGAGCCTGTTAACCCCACCTAAATGTACTTATTTGGTCTCATTTATGTATATGTTTTCGATAACACGTGCATAAAACGAAGTTATGGTTTATCAAACGTATATCTCTTCAAAATGGCTGGTTTACCTCCTCAGGATAATATAAAGTGATGCGGAAATGGCAGTAAAATGGTTAGGAACGTTCATTTATGCACAAATCTGCTCTTCTCACGATTAATAGATAAGGCCAAATGTGAATTGGGTCGCGATGGTTTGTCATTTTTAAAAACTGGGTCCCCAGAAAAAACGTTTGGGAAACACTGTGCTATGAGATTTGACGTGGAATAGACCTGATGTGGTTAACGAATTGATTGCTGACTGTTTGAATAGCTGCACACTTGTTCAGATAATAGGCATGAGCATTTCAAAAAACTTTCAACGAGAAGCATGTTTTTGATAGTACTGAATGTTCAAATGTTCACTGCACTACAGACTCATCCCCCTTATTCAGTCTAACACATCTCTGAGACATGAAATAAATAGGGGGTTGCAGGCCCGGCCCAAACCAATTTGGCGCCCTAGGCGAAAATTTAGGTGGCGCCCCCCTTGCATCGGAGTAAATTCGACTGCTGGTGTACATACTCACAAGAAACTGAATAGCTTTGCCTTCGACATTCTTTTATTTGCGATTGCAAAATCAAAACACTTGGAACAAATTAGAAAGAAATACAATAAAAATATGAAATGAATTTTTGAAATACAATATGAATAGCTTAAATAAAGTATAAGATTTAAATAGCCACAAAATAAAAAAAGTGTAGACCAGTGGCATAAAATAAATTATAAATACAATATAAATAAGGCACTGCACACAATAAGATATTAAAAAAGCGCTTGATGGTGCTGCATCACTGCTGGGTGTTGCTGTGGAGGTGGAAGCAACAGGAGGAGCGCTTGGTGGTGCTGCGTCACTGCTGGGTTGTGCTGTTGAGGTGGAGGAAACAGGAGGAGCGCTTGATGCTGTAGATGACCCAAGATTTGCAGGGGTGGGACTGAGAAACCTCAACAGCGCATCTGAAGAGAGAAGAGGAATATATTACACCAATCTAATAATAAATATGATATGATACATAATATGATTTTAAGAATAAACTGAAATATGACAAATTAAAAATCTAAGGGATATGTGCATGATGACTACGCTGTACATGTTTAATACTTTTCTGATATGCAAATGATATAAGATTCAATTTTTGTCATTACAAGGAAATGCTGATTAGCAGAATGCAAAGAAGTAGTAAACTGCACTATAATATAGAATGTAGGAATGCTAAGGTATGCTATAACAGGAATGATGTGCACTGTGCAGGCTTAAAACTATAGGAAAAGGAATAACATGTTAGCTTTTTGATCAAGGCTAATATTGCAAGCTAAGAAAACGTGAGCTAACCAGTTTTCAATAAAAATGTAAACAAGTTTTATTTTAATTTTAACTCTTGCTGACCCTATAATATTGGGTGGGAGTGCCATTTTTCATAACAGCTTTGGTCCTTCGTAACATGCCATTAGCCTAACTGAAGTTAAAACAGTTCACGCTAGCTATTTATTGATTAGCAAACCATGTTTGGTTAACAACGTGTCGTTGTTCTCCTACGTACAAATAATGTCATGACATCACCTTTATTGTAACATTACCTCTGCCTTTCTCTCTTTTTTCCTCCTCTTCTTTTCTTTTTTTCCTCCCCTGGGCACCAGACAGTTTGGGACGTTTTGACATGTTGTTGTTGTCCTGTCGTCGTTGTCTTGTTGTCGAGCTTGCTTTTGGGGTCACGTCAATGCGTGCCCCCCTCCCCCCTCCGCCAGCAGGTAGAGTCTAATTAGTCCGGGGGAAGGGGAAGCATCTCAGGAAAGTAAAGTGTGATCATCATTTTTATTATTATTTTTATTCATATTTAATAGGGTTTGCTATGCAGTTAGATATTTTTGGCTCATTATCTTCCTATTAAGATATATAATACCAACTAGTTTTAAGAAGAGCAATTTTTTTTTTTTTTCTCCCCCGTTTTTGGCGCCCCCTGGATGGTCGGCGCCCTTAGCATTTGCCTATACTGCCTATGCCGCGGGCCGGCCCTGATAATGGATCTGATGCTGGTCTATCGGCTGTACACAAAGCTACACCCCTGTCTGTGAGGAGGAGCAGAGGACTCACCTGGCCCAGGTGCTGTTGGGTGACAAGCTGCTGCAGGAGGGCAGGGACCTGTATGTGATTTCAGCCGACCCGTGGCACTTCCCCCCAGAGACCACGGCACACACGGTCACCACACCCTTGCTGGCACTCAGAACGTGGAACGTCAGACTGCGGCTGGAGCGGTTCCACACCGGAGACCTGGACAGAAGGTAGGCGTGACACAGGCGTACCTGACTTTCCCCCTTTCAAACACAGCGAACGACCGAGTAAGGAGAATCACAAATCAAATCAAATCTCAAATCAGGGGTGCTGCCTACAGAAGGCTGCTCTATAAAGGGTCCTCTATAAAGTCTAACATATTGGATAACACTATTTCAGCTGTAAATGAATCTGTAACTGAAGAAAACCCATCTCACAGTGATTACCATGTGAGCTGGAAAATAAAAAAGTGGGCTGACACTAATAGAATAAAAAATGAATACATGGAGTTTACATGTTTTTCAGACTTCAGTCACTTACTCCTTTGGATTGCAGTCCATTTTGTCTTGGATACGTATTTTAGTCACTTGATCAAGGTTTTCTCCCTTCAGTGTTACATTGTTTTTCCCATAAAAGGATATTTCATTTGGATCCACAGAGATTATTATCGGTTCCTAGAGATGGCAACGACAGAGATATCTGATAAAGCTTGGCATGAAATCAATCTCTCATCCCACCTGGAGTCCAACGTGAGCTGGCTGCTGCATCTCGAAACTGCTAAACACACCATAATCACAAACAAAAGCTTTATCTTATAATCATGGGCATTTCATAGATGCAACAAAAAGAATTGGAATGGATTTGAGAATCATTCTTCTTAATTGTGATTGGGCATTGGCATTTCAAAAGAGAAAAAAATATATAATATTTAGGCCTCATTGGAGGGTTTAATGGTGAAAACCCAATTAAACAGAATAAATACAGCCATTTAAACAGCATTGTCCACATCAGTCACTTGATCCCATTCTCTGTGCATTCCAGCTACGAAACTTCATGCCAGACAAATGCTCCATTCATAATTGCAAGCCACAAACTCACTAAATATGTATCAAATCTAATTGAAAAGTAGATTCAAAGAGGGGTTAAATAAGGTCATTAAAACACTGAGACATTACTGAAATACAGAGGTTTGCATCGTGTTGTAATGCAACAGCAACCCAGAGAGGAACCACTCTTATGCAAGACCATCTATCAGTTTCACTTCCTGATTAATGGCCCCTTTACTCAAAATCCCTGCTGGCAAGCCTATTTCCTTCTGTAAAAGTCAGCCAAGTTGTTTATGAGAGGAGAAGATGGTGGAGAGTCCTGCTTACAGAGATGTTCTGTCCAGACGGGTAGCTTTGACACGTGGCCTGAGGGAAGAAGCATCAAAGTCAGAATGATGTATATAGTACTGAGGGATGACTGAACACGAGGTTAAACTTGCTGTTACATATATGTTTAGCTGACCCCCTTATGCACAGTAACTTCATATTATCCTTTACCCAGTTGGTTATCTGCTCAAGCAGGTCAGGTTAACTACTCTGATCAGGGGCACAACAGCAGTGCCCCACCAAGGAATCAAACCAACTTTTGGGTTAGGAGACCTACTGTTGCTGAGTATGGCTCTAGTGTGTGTGCTTGTGTGTGTGTGTGTGTGTGTGTGTGTATGTGTGTGCGTGTGTGTGTGAGAAAGAGAAAGAGTCTTACCTCTGTTTGACTCGGGCGTGGAGGCTTAGACATCCAGGTACAGGTGTCATGTGACCATAAGCAGCCAGCTGTGACACAATCTGAACACCTGTGAACAAGATAAGCACACACATGTGCTGCATTACTGTAATACTACAGAGCCAGGGGCAGCTGGGACTGACAGTTTAGATGGGTCTTCCAGGAGCTCCTACTTGAGATGTGTGCTACAGGATATGGGATGAATATCAGAACTTGTACATACCTGCAAAATGTAAACCCTCTCATATACTACTTGATTCTTTATTAAGGCGAAACCAGAAATTTCAGATTGTGTGCTTTACAAAGTATATAGTACATCCAGGTGTGATTAATATCAATTAAATGCATACTGACACATACACAGTATTACAGATCAGATCAACACGATCAGCATCAATCTTTACCATTTCACAGGGACTGGATGCAATGACAAGGAATCAAGTGGGAGAAAAAAAATCAGCAAACCAACACACTGCTGTCACACTGCCGAGTGACATTCCCTGTGACAAAACCACAATGTTTCAGCAAGAGACATCTTCAAAAGAAGACTCGTTTTGGTGAAAAGGATGTTTGCCGGCAGTGAAAGGGACTCAGGAGCATAACCACAGTGTGCGGATGTGATTGAGTACGGCGTATTGGCCATCGCTTACAGGCCAGCGGTGGGCTCTCCAACCAGGGCAGAGCAGTTCCTCAAAGTCCAGTCTTCAGAGACCTGCTGGTCCCCCAAAGAGATTTGCACTCTTACCCTGAGGCCTGTAATAAACAAGCCAAACTTCTTCATTATGTTGTGATTCAATTAATATGAACATTGTGAACAACGCATCTTAATTAATGTAACATCATTCTTAAAAAATTAAATAGGAAGAAAAAACAGAAGAAGGAAAATGATTTGTTGCATTTATGCTTCATTTAAAAAAAAAAAAAACATTTATTGATGCATTCTTAATAGCATTCAAGAGAGCACAGTCATACTGTTCACAAACTATGACTCATTGCAGAGAACGCAAAGGTTCTAGACATAATGTTGATGGGAACCTCCAAAAACCTCCAAAGAGGCCTCTCCTTTGTCATCCAGCCATGAATTATTATTTAGGCAGCAACTCTGAATGTCACTCTCTGAGACTTTGTATCCTGAAAAGGCCAATTTGTTATGAAGATCTCCAGCTCATGCCTGTGGATTACCCTGGCCTCCTACACTGAAACCACTCTTACAGCCTGTAACAGCAAGATATGCTTGCACTATTTTCCTGGCATAGCTGTCACCTCCTTCTATACCCCAGGGAAACAGGAAGCCTGTGCATGCCTCTGTGCACTTTCAGAAGCTCCCACTAAGCTTCCAAAACACAGAACACTATAGATTTCTTGCTATGGGAATTGATTTTAAGGGTATAAATGTGACCCTCAACAAAAAAGTGTAGTGAAAAATATAACTGTTCTCTGCTATGCTATCAAAATTAACCATAACCTTTGAAAAGAAAAGCTGCAGGAAACATGTTAAATGCATAATTTAAGGACGTAAATACTATGAGCACTGTATATATACATTCCTGCTGTAAAATGCTTTGCAGACACTGGATTGCTCCTGTTGTGCTAATAAAGTTAGAGTAAGGTGTGGTAGGAGCGGCCAGGTAAGAGACACTAACCTGCAGCAGGGAGCTTCTCTGTGGAGAAGCTGCAGGAGCAGCTGTGTGAGGGAGAGACACTTCCAGACCCGACACACAGGTTCCCCTGTTCTGTACTGAAAGCACAGGAGAAGGCGGGTCTTCCTGTATGTTGCTCATTCAGATGGGCCATTACATTCACAGTGACTTCCTGAGAGGAAGTAAGTGTGTTGTTAGTTCAGTATAAAGCTTGTAATGGATTCAGCATAAAGTTTAATGAGGAAAAATCCTCTACCTCTTTAGAAGGACTCAGATCCACCTGAAAAGAAAACATTTTCTTCTGCACAGAGCCGTCGGGAATGGAGAACCACAGGGACCCTGAGCATTCATCACGAAACATACATCTGGAGAGAAGAAAGAGAGCAGTGAGCACAGAATATGACCACAGCAGATCAACAAACTTAGAATATGATCGCAGGCAAGCACTGAGCACCAAATATGATCACAAGAGAGAGATGATCACAGAATACAACTACAGGGGAGACTGAGCATAAAATATGATTTCAGGAGAGCAAAGACCACAGAGTATGATCATAGGAGAGTAATGTACACAGCACAGTAGCTAACAGACACTCATAGGAGGTACTGTGGGTCTGTAAAAAGCATTGCATCCATGTATTTGTGACACTTCCCAACAATGTCTCTGAAAACATTTTTGTCACACAGCATTCTGTATACAATAAGGTTACACACTTACCATACTCTATTATATCAAAGGATATCATATCAAAGAATACCTATGACAATAGCCTGTCAAAGGCTGTGATTTTGTGATGGAGGTTCCAAATCCACTGAATGTACAATATTCCAAATACATGCATAAAACTGGAACAGGAAAGAAATAACAGAAATTGCTTGTTTCATTTCAGATGAGCCGATAATCACTGAAAAATGAAAATGCTTGTTTCTCTTACTGAGAATGGTATTGCTGTCATCTTAGCCAATAAAACTGCTCATGCTCGTGCATCTACAGGACAAAAAAATACTGGCAGTAGGAGCAAGTGGGAGCAAGTGTTATGCAGGCAAAGCACTATGGCAGGCAAAGGAGTTCTTGCTAAATATCTGAAAAAAGGATTTCATTAAAGAGGTGAATTGACAAATAGTAATGTCCTCAAAGAAAGGTCAGTTGTACCATCACACTTAAAAGTGACTTGTATAAAGAAATACCTTCCAGGGAGACAGCCAAGTCCTTCATGAAAATGACCAAAAATTAGATCCTTAATGATCATCTGGATGTCAGTTGTTTTTAATGCCTGCAGAGGGCAGAAACCTTGTCTTTCTTTAGGAATGTGCCAGGTTGTTACAGTTTATTGAACAATAAGGTATCTCACAACATCTATAACAATCTATAACCATGGTAAAACAATGGTCCAGATTAGCAATTAGGTCAGATCAAATTTACACTATGTAGACTATGGCCTGGTTAACAACTTCTCTACCAGGTTTGATTCCCAGGTGGAGGAGTGCAATTGACGTAAGCAAGGTGCTTATCCCGCAATGGTTCAATACATGCACAATCATATTAATGGCATCACAAGTAAAAATCCAAGCTGTGCAAGTCACTATGGGTAATAACATTTTTCATTCAACCACATCTGAATCTTCAGATGCTTTAAAATGTTTCATTATCATTGTTATTAATTGAATTGGTGAAGAAAAAATTTAAAGGATGAAAATGAAGAAAAAAGGACACAGACCTGTTCTGAGAGGCACACCACCCACAGTGGGGGTCCTGTGCATTCCAGCAGGATGTCAGACTCTCATATCTCTCACATTGAGCCACGCCCACCTTCCTCATCTGCAAACGCAAAGCCAGTATGTCACGGACATGTTCCCCACCATGCCAGTGAACGATTAAAAGCATGTGACAGCATGGATCACGACAGACCACAATGCACCTGATTTTCCAAAGCCACATAGATGTGTTTCTCATCTCCTGGGTCCAGCACTATTTTGGAAATCTTGCGATCATCATCAGCTTTGTACAAGACAATGGGGCAGGTTGTTTTCAGGGCCTTGTCCACTGCAATCTAAAGAAAAAGGGGAAACTCATTACATGACTTTACCATAATGGGTAATTGCTCTTAATGGTTGCTAACACTTTGGGGCTGTAGTGTAGTGCTGTAGACAGCAGAGTGTCTAGAGGTTGCAGCACAAAGCACATGGGTTTGACATGGCTTTGTTCTGCCAGAAGTTAAACAGATGATTTCAAGGTTTCACAACTCTTATGCTCACGAGTTATGTTAAAAACAATTAATATTTCAAAGTGCGTGTCCATGGGTTATACAGTGGTTTTCTGCAACCATTTTAATGACAGCTGAGACAGTGACACCTCTCAAGAGATGGCATACCTAACGGCCACATCTGTGCTGAGCACCTACTTTGATTAACTGACCATCTCCTGTCCCGACAAAGTACACCAGCCAGGAACCGAGCGTCACAGAGGCCACTGATGTCATCCAGGAGTACCGGAATACCACTGCCGTCGGGTTCACCGTCACAGGTTGAATTTGCTCCGTATTCTGAAGGATACATTACAGTACATTGAAATACATGTAATGGATTCATATCCACTATTCAGCCAGCAGTACATGAATAAATGTAACCTGACATTTCATTCTTCATCATATCAAACACGCCCTTGTATCAGTGCAAATGGTTGCTTTTAATAAATGTATGTATGTAACGTATGTGTGTGTATATTAGTGTGTTTGTGTGTGTTTGTGCGTGTGTGTGTGTGTGTGTGTGTGTGCATGCATATGTGTGTGAGGCATAAGAGTTTTCAAAAACCAACACCATTCACTAACCTGACCAATACAATACGATTTCAAGGTTTCACAACTCTTATGCTCACAAGTTATGTTAAAAACAATTAATATAGGTGACGATGTGGAAAAACCGTCTAAAATTTTTGGCCCCCCTTGGCGAGCATATTATGGTATTAAATGATAAAATACATTCATATTATAATTAATAATACATATATATATACATATACATATGTACATATGTATATATATATACATATATATGTGTATATATATATACATGTATAATATATTATGCATTTATGACTTAGTAAACTTTTTTAGGTTTTCTTTACTTTTTGTCTGCTACACGTGTCGTCTGCAGTGCCACACGGTTTCCCGCACAAGGTTGCAAAGCTCCCAAAAAAGTCCCATTTAATTGTTTGTTGCCGACCCGTGAAAAATCGAAACCGCGATGTGGGAGGGTCAGCTGTATTTCAAAGTGCGTGTGTATGAGAAGCCGTTTAGCCCAAAACTGAATGCTTCACTTGCACATACATGCATACTGTCATGCATATACATAGCCTACATATATACATGCATATACATACATACACGCAAGCACGTACATACATACGTGCTTGCACATACATACATGCATACACACACATTAGGTTTTTCCAAGTACCTTGGAGAACTTGCCACAGTTCTATGGATTTTGGCTGTTTCAGTTTTTTTTTACTTTCTGTCTCTTCATGTAATCCCAGACTGAATCGATGATGTTGAGATCAGGGCTTTGTGGGGGCCACACCATCTGTTGCAGGACTCCTTGTTCCTCTTTTTGGTGAAGATAGTTTTTATCACTCTGGCTGTATGTTTGGGGTCATTGTCCTGCTGCAGAATGAATTTAGGACCAATCAGACGCCTCCCTGATGGTATTGCATGATGGATAAGAATCTGCTTGTATTTCTCAGCATTGAGGAGGCCACTAATTCTGAACAAATCCCCAACTCCATTTGCAGCAATGCAGCCCCAAACCTGCAAGGAACCTCTACCATGCTTTACTGTTGCCTGCAGACACTCATCCTAGTAGCATTCTCCAGCCCTTTGATGAACGAACTGCCTTCTTCTAGAGCCAAATATTTCAAATTTGGACTCATCGGTCCAGAGCACCTGCTGCCATTGTAATGCATCCCAGGTCTTATGTTTTAATGCATAAATGAGTCGTTTGGCTTTGTTTCCACGTCTGAGGAATGACTTGAGACCACTTCTGACCAGACTTCTCTGGAGTGTAGATGGGTGTACCAGGGTCCCTTTGGTTGCTGCCAGCTCTGAGGAAGATGGCACTGCTTGACATCTTCTGATTGTGGAGGGACATCAACTTGATGTGTCCTTCATCTGCTGAACTACACTTTATGGACAAAAGTATTTGGCCACACCTGTTTTCAGGGTTTGGGCTAGGCTCCTTATCTCCAGTGAAGGGCAATCTTAATTCTTCAACATACCAAGGCATTTTGGACAATGCTATGCTTCCAAATTTGTGGCAACAGTTTGGGGAATGCCCTTTTCTATTCCAACATGACTGTGCCCCAGTGCACAAAGCAAGGACTATAAAGACATGGTTTGATGAGTTTGGTGTAGAAGAACTTGACTAGCCCGCACAGAGCCCTAACCTCAACCCCAGTGAGCACCTTTGGGATGAACTGGAACGGAGATTGCGAGCCAGACCTTCTCGTCCAGCATCAGTGCCTGACCTCATAAATGCTCTACAGAATGAATGGGCACAAATTTATTGAGTATGAGGGTATATGAGTATGTATGTGTGCATGCATGTATGTATGTATGTGAGTGTGAGAATGTATGTATGTGTGTGTGTCAGAATGTATTCATGCTTGCAGTGGTGTAGTGGGGATTTTTTAGTGGGGGAACGCTATTTTAACGATGCCATCACAAAGAATGCACGTACGCACACACAAAAATAGACTTAAAATAATCACCAGATACAGAAACTACTTATGCTTACTTCTCTACTGTATTACAAAAACTAACATTATCGACAACATTCATAATGTGTGCGGCATTGCTTCATTCATAACCACACACAAACCATGGCAATTCATAACAATAGCAGACACACAGGATCCGCGAACTAATTCACACCAAATGTATACAGTCAAGTATGTATAATTACAGGCCAGAGTAGCTCCAAGTTTGAGGGCACGTCACATCATTGCCATTGCTTATTATTCAACATCACGTACATTGGTTTACTGTAACGTTACCAGTCATTTCGATTACATATAATGCAAAGTTTGAAGTTTAGTTCATAATCCCTAAAACACACGGAGGTTGGGGGAACATTGGTGCTGGCTGTTTGTTCAGACGGCTGAAGAACAGCGTGATGATCCTGTAACATATATATATATATATATTGCTTGTGTGTATTTGTTACCATTGGCAATAACGCCGTTTTAATATTAAAATTGTAAAAAAAAAAAAACTCATACTGACTCAGCCGTCTGGTCCAGGAATAGCCTGGGTGATCTGTCCCACCGGCCACAGAGCCCGGGGTAGCTGAGGGTCAACCACCATGGCCGTGTTGCCGACTTGAAGATTTGAAGAGTCAGAATGCCACTTCTGACGGGTTTGGAGGCTGGGCAGGTATAGCTGAATGAAATTCTTCCAGAGGTGATCTGCCAGGAGTTGGCTGTGACACCACCTCCGTCGGCTGAGGATCTCCGACTCTGGGTACACCACCTGAGGGAGAGATGCATCGGGCTGCCCCATGAGCAAGGTGTTGGGTGTGACAGCGTCAGGGTCGGCAACGTCTGCTGAGGTGTAGCCCAGGGGTTTAGAATTGAGCATCCCCTCAATTTCTGTCAGCATGATGAGCAGGACCTGTGCAGTAACAGACTGGGGGCCAAGGGTGACCTGGAGGGCCTGCTTGAGTGATCTTATTTCTCTCTCCCAACAGCCGCCGAAATGGGGAGCGCCTGGTGGGTTATAAACAAACCTAATCTGCTGAGATGCAAGCTGGGCTTGTAGGTTTGGCTGGAGAGAGGCGAACGCTTACGCTCTCCTCCCTTGAAGTTGGTGTCTTGGTTGGAGAGTAGCTCAAAGGGCTTACCCCGGCGGGCCATCAATCCTGGGAAGCAGATCCAAGTGCACTGCCCTGGTGGTCATGCACTTGAAAATGATCCCCCATCTTTTCTCAGTTCTCCTGCCAATCTTAATGGTGTAGGGACCAAAGCAATCAACCCCTGTAGAGGAGAATGCCGGTTTGTGCAGGCGCAGTCAGGCTGCGGGTAAGTCCGCCATTTTGGAGACTTCTGGCTTCCCACACCACTTCTTGCATTCAGTGCAGTGATGCTGATGGCTTCGAACAGCCTCCCTACCCCGAAGGATCCAATATTTTCTTCTCAGTTCTGCAAACACTCGATCACTTCCAGGATGGTGGAGCTGGGCATCGTAATGCTGAATAAGGAGCCGAGTTATTTGATGCTTGGGGTCAAGTATAATTGGGTGGGCAGCCTCAGCGTCAATAACTGTGGTGTGCGAAGGCAGCCACCAACGCGAATGAGCTATGCCTCACTGTCAAACTCGGGGGCAAGAGTGATGAGGCAACTGCTTCGAGACAGCAGCTTACCTGCTATCAGCTGCTGACAGTCTGTGGGGAAGCTGTCCTGTTGCACTTGTTGGAGTAGAATATTTTCAGCCTCTCTGTAGTTGTCGGCAGTGAGCTGAGTGCTGGCCGCCCCCTGCAAGGACTGGGCAGTGGCTTCAACTAACTCCGTGAAGGTGTTGAACTGATCTGCATCAGGAACAGGTGGGACTGCAGGTGTTGTAGTCAGACCACAAAGGATGACCTTTCGTAGCTCCTTGCTGGCTACAGAGATGGGTGGTACCTGGGGTGGTTGAGGCCACTGATCTGAGCTTCTTTGTAAGAAGGCTAGGCCTTGGAACCAGTGACTATGTGCTGTCAGCTCTGAGAGAGGTTTGCTGCGGGTTATGTCATCCACGGGGTTGCTGGTGGAGTCCACATATCAGCATGACTCTCTGGCCATAAGGTCCTATATTTCTGCAATGCACGTACCCACAAACACCTTGAATCTGCAAGAATCTGATTGCAGCCAGGTGAGCACAGTGTTCGTGAGACAGCGTTCAAGTCTATCCACAATGTGACCCGGTGGATTGGGAGGGTCAGCTCTTCTCTTAACACCTTAGCCATTTGTGCTCCTGTTAGTGCTGTACAGAGTTCAAGGCGGGGGATGGATTGTTGCTTCTTTGGGGCCACATGCAATCTAGCAGTCAGAAAGGCAATTTCCACTTTCCCTTCTGGATCCTCTGTCCAGAGGTATCCCACGGAGCCGTATGCCCGCTCTGAGGCGTCGCAAAATATGTGGATGTCTCTCCGGCTGGTTGATGCGTCCATCTCTGGGCTGCTGTAGCACCTTGGTAGAATAATGTTCTTGAGAGCCGGGAGATCACTCTCCCACTCCTGCCAGGAGCGTAACAGGTCTGCAGGCAGTGATCGGTCATCCCAGTCCCTTCATTTATTCCTTAATTGCTGCACTACCACCTTGGCACGGGTGGTGTAGGGCACAATAAACCCCAGGGAGTCATATTGACTCGCGAGCACCTGGTATATTGTGCACATGGTGGTGGCAGGATTCTCAGGGGGGCGAGGCTTGTAGGACAATGTGTCTGATGGGCAGTGCCAATGAAGTCCCAGGGCTGATTCATTGACTGTTGACTGACCTTGAGCTAGCCACAGCTCTGCACTGTCTGATCTGATCTCTGGTGGAAGGTGAGAGATGACTGCAGGATTATTGCTAGCCCACTGCCTGAGTTCAAAGCCTCCACTCATTAGTGTTTCCTGCAGTTTATCCACCAGGGCCTTGGCATCATCCTCCGAAGTCAGACTCCGAAGACAGTTATCCATGTAGAACGCTTTCAGTACTGTCTCCCTGATGTCCTCACCTGCTTGACTGTGATCCTTAATATGCTTTTGGTGAGCAAATGTGGCACAACGGGGTGAGCTTGTGGTGCCAAAGGGAAGCACTCTCCATTCATAAACACTGGGTGGTTCCACACGCTTCAAATTTTTCCACAGGAATCTGAGGAGTGGCTGGTCTTCGGGGAGCAGTCTGACTTGGTGGAACATGCCCAGAATATCGCTACTGACAGCTACAGCATGTTCCCGAAATCTCAACAATACAGCCTGAAGGGAGGGTCCCAGCACTGGCCCAGGGAGGAGGAGCCCATTCAAGTTCTCACCTCTGAACTCAAATGAACAATTGAAGACCACCTGGTTTTTCCCATTATGTGCAACCATGTGGTGTGGGATATACCAGCTTGTGGGTGTGTCTTCCTTGCCTGGCTCCAGCTTGACAACATAACCTGCTGTCGCCAGTCTTTGGATCTCAGAGATGTATGCTGCTGCTCTCTCAGCGTCTCGGGCCAGTTTCCTTTCTGTTGCTCGCAGCTTGGGGAGCACAGCCCCCTTCGGGGCTTGTAGTTGAGGCATGTTCCGAGTCCGCAGGAGCGGAGTGGCACAGGGGTAGATTCCATCTATCTCCACCCTTATTGTTCTGCTTTCAAGAAGATCCAAGGCCTCTTTATCTTGGCGTGAGCCAGTGCTGTCCTTTTCACTATGCCAGGGCAGCACATCCATCTTCCACAGTTTTTCCACATGGCTGTAGATGGCTGATGGTGGCAGAGTCAAAGTGAACAGGCACTGCTGCTCAGATAAGCAGTACTTCAATCCCTGTGCTGGGCCTGGAGAGTCCACCTAAGGCGGGTTTTAATTGCTGCTGGGCCTCCAGGTGGCTCCAGACTCACAGGCTCAATGGGGGTGATTAAATGGGGGTGGTCAGAGCCGATGAGGAGAACCAGGCGGACACCATGGAAGGCCTGCAGAGGCAGGTCTCTTAGATGCCTATACCTCTTTTAAAGAGGCTCAGTGGGATGTGTATGCTCGGCCAGTCCCAGACATCTGGCCGTGAATACTTGGTTGACTTGAAACACCCGCTGTGGATCTGCTGCTGAGGAAACTGTGAAAGAGACCACAGCACCATGCAGGATCTGAAACTCTTGTCTGACAGTTCTTAGCAGAAGAACCTCAGGCTCACTTTGGAGGCCTAGCTGTTGGGATGCTAAATAGAGGAGGATGGTGCGTTCAGAACCATCATCCAACATGGCATAGGCTTCCATGGCTCTGTCTCCATTTCGCAACAGCACTTTACTCACTTTAAGGAGAACCTTTCGCCCTTCCAGAGGCCTGTCAATATAAAAGACCTCCTCTGTGGGGCCCTGATGGGGAGCCTTAATGGTTTCTGCATTTGCCCTTTCTTGCACCCTGTCATCTTTCTCCTTTTTCTCTGGGGTCCACTCGTTAACTTCGTGCAGGGCCAGGAGGTGTCTGCTGTTACATACCTTGCACCGCATCCTAAGATTGCATTCAGCGGTTCGGCGGCTTCTGCCACAATGCCAGCAGTGGTTGTTATCTTTAATCCAAGTCTGCTTCTGAGTGAGTATAAACAGATTGAAATTACCACAGTTATTAAACGAATGTTTGGTGTTGTCACAGTAAGGGCAGTATTTCTTACTGGCCTCTGTGGCGGTGGAGACTGAGGGTAGAGCAGGCTTCCCTGGGGGTGTAGCAGCTGTGCTCATTAGGACAGTGGAAGACTCTCTTCTAGCTTTGGAGACCTTTGTTTGCTCTTTGGTCTTGCCTTCCCTTTCTCTCCTGGCACTGCCAACAAACCTGATGTTGTCCTCCTGCACTTGGAGTTCATACTCTAACCAGTCGGCTAAATCTAGGAGAGTTGGGATGGGTACTCTGTGAGGATGGATGAAGTGGTGGAAACTGGCTCGTAGATCATGGGGGAGTTTGCCTAGCAGGCGGGAAACGTGAGCCGCACTCTAACACGACCTTGCCGTCTTCCTAGTTGTTCTAACATGCCCACCAGGGAGCGCTCACGGAAGGCAAACATGCAGAAGGCTTTGGGGTCACCACTTGCTATATTGGGGCCATCCATCAGTTCAGCTATACGCTGTAAGACCAGCTGGTGGGGTTGTCTGTATTGCAGACTGAGAGCAGCTATGGTGTCAGGATACGGATGCCTGGAGTTACTGTAAGAATCAGCAATTAGTAACACTTCTTCTGTCTTGCATCTCTGTGTTGTCGTCTTGTGAACTGGACAATGATGTAGCGTGTCCTGTTCTCAACTTCCCGACCGACACGATGGACTGTGTCCACGATATCATCCATTTTTGTCTCCCAGTGGGGTGATATCTTGCTGAGAAGTTGAATTACATCGCCCCTGATTCCCCCTGATTCATTTTCTCCATCATCCCTTTGATTCTTAGATTCCTTAGAATCTCTGTTTATAACAATCTTGTTCTCTCGACCTCTTCTTTAATTCAACATTCTCTGACCTTAAGCGTTCCACTTCTTTTTCCAACTCTGACTTTGTGATATAGCCTATAGGTGGGGGAAAACCAAATATCCAGCAAATATCCCAGTCTAAAACCAACTTTACCACGCTCATAAAATCAACTATTCAGCCTGCAGTACATGAGTAAATGCAATCTGACATTTCATTCTCCATCATATTTTGAAACATGCCCTAGCATCGCAAATGTTTGCTTTTAACAAATACACACACATAGGTCACATACATGCCCAGGTAAAAGCAAAGTATATTTTAATGTGCTAAAAATGTACTTTAATATCAGCAAGTACATTTTTAGCACATTATTGTTTTGTGTGCTAAATATAAGTGCAAAAAATATATATTACAAATGTACTAATTACAATTACATTTCTACCTCAGTAGTATTCCAGTGTACTTAATATAAGTACACTAATTAGTACTAATACTAAAATTGATATTTAGTGTATTCAGATAAAGTATACTACCCCAAAAATATACAGAAATGTTTTATTAGTGCATTACTTAATAGTGTGCTTTGAATGCTTTAAATATAATTTCAGTTTTAGTGGATTTTCATATACGACTATCAAGTGTACTTAATGGCTTGCTTTCAACAGGAAAATAATTTTTATATTTTACAAATGCAACAGAAGAGAAAAACAGCTGCTGAATGGGCCTTTATTCCCGTTCATATGGATTTTGGCAGTGGGATGATGTAGGTTTTTCCACATACACTGACAGACACACATTTCATTTTGATCATATCATTTGACCATGTTTGTGTGTGTGCCTTATTTTCAAGATGTTTTGAGTTTACCTTGTTAACAAACTTTTTTTTTTTTTAATACAACTACAACAAGCTCTGTGAGAAACAGGATCAGTTCATCAAAGGAGAAGACATTTGGACCTATGGACCCAAGAAAAAACCCAGCAACATAATATTTGAATGTGTGAAATAAATCTTAGTACTAGTCTAATTGTTAGCCATTGACCAATTAAATCCAGTGGTTTTATTTGTTAATTTTTTTTACAATAATGTAAATATTTTATTCTGGTTTTAAAGAGCAAAAAGAAATGCTGCCATGAGAACAAGGCAGCAAACAAAATGATTGCAAGCTTAAAATAAGAGTTGATGGTTAAAAGGAAACACTTCTGATCAGCAAGTAAACATTACCATGTTATTACCTTTTTGAAATTTGAATTTTAGGTAGCAAATATGCAATTGTAATTCTGTTCAATGAGTTATATGGATAGATTGTATGCTAGCTACATGATGAATCATTTAGTGGAGTTGCTTGGTGTGTGAGCTTAGTTGAAACTACTACAGTACTGTACATTTGTGTTGTAGTTTTTACAGTTACTCTGAATCAGAGGAAGAGGAGGACTCGAGAAGGAAGTTAGGGCAGGAGGTAAAAAGGCTTAGAGAGGAAAATAAAAGGCTGAAGCAACGAGTTGTCAGTAATTATGAGGAAATCCTCCATGCCCTCAAAGGTAATTTCTCTTGGAAAGAAACATTTCATGATGTAAAACTGCAGTGTGCCCAAACATATTACAGTTGTGAGCCTTCATGCCCTTATTGTTAAAATCATAAGGCTGCTTCTCATTATAAATGTGATTGTCTAGGTCATTGCATGGTAAATATAATTCTTCTCTTTCTTCTTCACCTTTACTTCTTTATAAAGACTTTCCATCAATTGTGAGTTCCTTGAAAGCCATACTGGAGCGAAGTCCATTGTCGTGGTCTACCTCACCCTACAGTCCATCAAATAATCCTTATCCATCTCTGTCTTTGAGCATTGTGCCAGGGAACCTTGAAGACCAGGTACGTTTCTAATACACAGTGCTGTGATATCAATTAAAAGCTGCTATAGCAGATAAACATACCCCATATGGAGGATGGTACAGTAGGTTATATAAACGCAATCTGTTGTTTGTTATTACTGTCATTGAAGGTGTTGTGTAATGATGCAGTGTATGTCATTTTGATTAGTCCACCACATGTGTAACGAATTAGAGACTTCAAACTTTCTCTGAGCATATCTTAAAGGATAACATTGACAGTTTGGAAAATAACACAAATATCTCACTTGTTTTGACATGTAATAAATGCATTTATGCATCTTTTTAGTGAATCATGACGTTCTGAAATCCGAAGGCATGTGTTGCTGCACTGAAGGTTTGCAGTTGTTTTTAAAAAGGGTATCTCTTACGCTTTGGAAACTGTTCCACTCAGCACCATAGCTGGCATTATGAACTGCTGGGGAGGAGTTCAGCGCTGGTAAATTCTTCAGAATGACACGATTCTGTACAAAGGTACATAAATGTATTTATTACATGCCAAAACGACTGAAATATTTGTGTTATTTGCCAAAATGTTGATGTTGAAACATTCAGAGGTATCTGAAAAACATTTTTCAGATACCTCTGATGCCAGGATCTGCAGTTTGTGTATCTGCTCGCCAGTTGAAGTGTCTAAAGAGCCTGAACCCCCTCCGTCTACATTGGAGATCTTCCTGTCCTGCTGTTTGGAAGGGAAATCTTGGCTACATCCAATCTGACTGGCTGTCAGTCTGGAGCACACAAAGACCTTGAATCCAAACCAGCCTTGGACCCTAAGAAGATTGATGCCATAATCGGTGCGTAGGATGCATTAATTAGATTTTAAATTACTTAAAGTAATTTATTAGCATTAGTAATTTAGTATTTTGTTAATTATTTCGCTGTTCAATCAATAGTGATCGTGCGTTATGATTTCAGTAAACAAACGAGAACATTCCCTCCGCAAGAGTGCCTCTAGAATAGCTTATATTAGCTATTTTCAGTCTGAAGGCAAAATCCTTGAAATCCTCTTTTCTGATATCCTTCTGTATTCAGAGTCTGGTTGTCGTCTTGCCCGGCTCACTAACGTGCAAAAACCAAAACATCGATATTGTTTGTGCAATTGATAAGTGATTCCTTGGAAGCGTATTTGAAACTGGAGATATTTCGTGTTTTTTGACACGGTGTTATGGACAGCTTCAAAATCCCATAAAATACACACAGGACCTTTAAAATGAATCATTCTTATGGTTATTTTACGTGACAGTATGCCTTTTTTATTTATTTTTTTATTTTACAGGGCATGCTATGGAGAAATTCAAAGAAGTAGCCTAACAAACAATGCAAAATGTCCGGAGGATCATACGCAAGAAGTGCAACAACGAATGTTTCAAACAAGTGAAGGCAGAAAAGATGTGAGCCTGCATTTCATGTACAATTTTTTTTTTTTTTTAAGCGCAGCATATTGTTACTTAGAATAACCATGACCCTTGTTCATTTTAACATAGTACAAAATAGTACAACCATTTTTTTAAAATATACAACTAGTATTCTTACTAATTTTGTAATTTAAAGTCCATCCTACGCAGAGATTATGGCACAAATATTTTCAGCGTTCAAAGCTGGTTCAAGTGCTTATGTTATTGTTTAGCCCCTTTTCGGACTGAAACTAGATAGCTAGATTGCATGTCAGTTTAACAATATTGCTTTAAAATTCTTTAAAGATTAATTGGTGTGTCAACTGTTTCACTAAACAATAAATGTGTCTGAGTCACATTTTGTGTCGTGCGTCTCAGATTTCTTTTGGTAATTTGAGTTTCTACTAGTAAGGGTATACAATTAAATTCATAAGTAATTCCTTTATTTAAATTCACTTGAAGACAGTAGTATATTTCTTGTAAAGTTTAAAGTGGAATTCATACCAGACACATGACCCTGAGTGTTAAAGTATTGTTTAAGAAAACGGTTGACATCCACTTTACTTCACCTAAGTGCACTTAAGTGACTATAGGTTGACACACAATTCAGGCGTATTAAAATGTATTTAAATATACTTGTTGCTAATTGCAGACCGATTTGAAACTCATTCAATTAAATTATACAAAGGTAATAAATCTACACAAAGTACACTGAAGTACACTTAATTTAAGTATAGTTAGTGTGTGTATATATATATATATATATATATATATATAGTACAGAAAACAAAGTACAGAAAGATGTATTTGAGTATATTTAAGTCAAGTACACTTAGTTGTTTTTAAGTATATTTTTAGTAGCACTAATGATATATCAGCACGCTAAGTACAAAATTAGTACATCGAAAATAGCACACTTTAGTACATTAATCATGAATACATGGAAGTATACTAAGTATACTTAAATTAAGTATACTTCAGTGTATTTTTTTTCTCCTGGGTGTACGTTAGTGTGTGTATGTGTGACACATAAGAGTTTTCAAAAGCCGACAGCATTCACTAACCTGACCAGTACAACTAAGGCAAAAATCGGAGTCCTTATTTGTAGATCCACCGTTGGTGATAATCTGTGTCAGGTTGAAAATGGCTAGAGCGGTGTTCACTGGGACGCGATCGTTACCAGCAGTGAAGACACCTGCCCAGAGCTGCTGAGAGCTGCCATGAGCCCCGGTAGATGAAACGAGCAGCGCACGAGACTTGTCCTCACAGCATTGCAGGGTCACACCTCCAAGGGATGATAACGTGTTTCTCTTATTTACTTTTGCCTCCATCCACAAAAGCCGAACACGGATTGGTGACAGCGTTTTATTTTGACGTAAATTAAAAAACACATAAATCCGCGAATCCAGCTGGAAGCCTTTCACAAACTCAACAACGTTACCCAACTCTAACCCACTCCCATCCCTTATGAGGCCTCTTGCAGATCACACCTTGTCCCGAGGTGCCCTTAATAAGTAAGCGCAGCGCAGCACAGCACATAAACACCACCACACTTGAGGTCACAGACAGACTTAGTTTTGTGCACACTACAGTCACTTCCTGAGAATGCACATAGCGAAGGACCTCACCTGGACACTCAACGTCACCACCATAACCAAAAAGGCAACGTCTCCACTTCCTGCAGAGGCTGAAGAAAGTCAGTATGTAAGTATACAGTACACTGTATACTTGTATATGGATGGGCTGACAATAAAATCTCTCTTGACTCTTAATTCCTCTCCTTATGCTCCCATGAGCCCTGTAGCCCAGTGCCCAGCTGAGAAATATCTTGCCTGTATACAGTATTGCTGTTACATTTAGCAAAATAGACTTGGCACATCTCATGTTTTAAATTAGAGAAGGAAAACGCCAGTATCCAATCTAATGAGGTGCACTGAAGTATAAAGAAGGAAGGAAGGGTTGCACACTCTTAGCGTCAGCCTAAGTTGCTCTTAGTTGCCTGTGTTATCAGACCCTCAATGCTGCCTACAACAGAAGTACTCTCTGCAAAGAACAGAAACTGTCTTTACACGGAATAACTGTCAGCTGTGCCCTGTCAGAGGCACTACTTTTAAACTTACATTTTTATAGGGCTGTTGTTAAACTTCTTGTCTACCTACTGTAATTCAGACTGCAAAATTCCTGTGGTTGCTCATGTTACTGTATATGTAGTAAATGTATCATGACATATTAGTCTTTCATGGTGCTTTGAACTTGCTAAACATAAGTAAATGCATGTTGTTCTTAAAAATACATACATTGACATTGTACAACATGAACAACTTGTTTATTTTTCTGCAAAATTCTCGGGAAGGCTGATTACAACTTCGAAAGTGATTGCAAACTTACAAATATTTTACATTTTTACAATTAACATTTTAATATTTTGTATTTTAATTCACATAATTCTGTAGGCTATACAATAATGGTGTCTGAAGCAGCATGAACAGGTAGGCTATATGTAGCCGCATTAAAACAGTTTTAATTATTTTTCAAATCAAATGACAAATAAGAAGATGGTAAGGGAACATTACGCTAATGGTTTTTAAACATGCAACATAATTGAACATTCATGATGCCGGTAGGCTATCTACTACAATCACTGCTTGTATGAAGTGCTGCAAAAAAATCGAAGTGTACTCATTCTTTATTTTAAGGTCTTTTTTTTACGTGGCAAACGCAGATGTGCTGAACGGCAGATTTCGTTTTAAGCCTTTCGCGTGTGATTAAACTGGTGCGATTAGAACACTAGATTGGAGAAATACTAGCTAATTTTAGTGTAACGTAGGTAGGCTGTCCTCTTACTTTACGTGGCGTAGATAATTGGGGGTGTGGTAGTTTACGCATAGCCACTTAGTTTTCCTTATTTAAGCTGCGTATACCTGCCTGTTTAGCGACCTTGCTTCTGCTTCCGGATCTGTGCATCTCCCGTTTCCTGTCTGTGCAGTGGTGTTCGACCTCACGCTGTCAGCTGTCCTGTGTCCTGGGCTTGCCTACCGAGGTAATCTTTACCCTGTCGGGTGTATAGGTAGGTATAGTTCATAGCGGCATTAAACGGGAAGTGCATGCGGACATGTCAACACATGTATTATTAACCTAATGCTTTTATGTTTGTTTAGAGTATCGGTCGGCCAGTGCTGGAGCCATAGTTTGTCTCTGTCTGTGAGCTCTTGGGAGTAGTGTCTCCTGCTGTGTTTAGCCGAGGTAATGATTTATGGCGTAAGTTTTGTTTCTCCAGTATTTACGGTAATTCTTGTGTTTATAATGCGTGCGACGATGCAGAGTTGATTGTTGTGTCCTTGTGTTTTAGGTTTTTCCCTCGTGTAACGCTAGCTGCTGTTTTGCCTCTCGATAGTTCCGCCTCAGCGGAGTGGGTTAGGTTAGACTGCGGGAACTCCTAGTGTTTTATGTGTGTGGCGGCGTGTTTCTACCCGCAATCCAACGCAAACCAACGGGTCGTAGGTAGGTTTAACCGCTTGTTTTAGAACGATTTTAGTATAGTGTGCAAGGAGCTGTTTGGTTGGGCGGTTAGCATATTGGTATTCCTCTTCACTGTGTGTCTTAATGCTAAATGCACTTTATCACGTAGGCATGCGTTTGCGGTTTGAGAGTGAATGAGAGAGCACTTGGGTGAGTATTTTTCGCATGCGGGTATCCCTAGTGGTGAGTATACTTCTCCCCAACCAGCTCTTAGCCCAGTTTTAGTAGCATAGTATTTTTATATATATTTAAACTGTAATGATGGAATGTATTTAAATAAATTGACTTTTCTCAACTTCAATAAATTTATTGTGCTTCCCAGAATCACGTCTCTGTCTTATCCATATAGAAGAACTGGAGGGAACCCTTTTCTTGTAGCGCAGGTGTATACTTGGGGTTTACATGCATAAACTATTTCCTTGGGCGAAACTCCCAAGGTGGCGTAGTTGAGCTTTGCCTGTGCCCCACACCTCATGGTTACATTAGCTTTGAGGAAACAGCGATTTAACTCTAAAAATATAGCAAATGCTAACTGAAATCTATAAAACTTAATAACGCAAATGAAGACATAAAGAACTATATAAGGTAACACGCGCGATACATACCATAACAAATAAGTTACATGCAAAACGGTTAAAACGAAATTTGACATTTAGCACATCTGCGTTTGCCACGCCTTTCAGTAATTGAGCCAGATAAATATCCGCGCTGGAATTCTGGAAGGGAGTTGCGGTCAAACTTGATATGATTAATTTGCGTTAAAACATTAAGGCGTTAAAGTTTCCAGATTAATTGCGAAGGAGCGTTAACATTAACAGCCCTAAAATGAATAATTGCGGTGATACGGTAATGAGATCAACCCCGCGGTAGGCGTCTCATGACCGCGGTATTGCGGTGATGCGGTTATCGTCACAGCCCTACTTACAAGCGAGGCAGAGAACAACACAAAGCCAAGTAAGGAGTCACTGACCAAGGTTCAATAGTTGGCCAGACAGTGTACAAGCCAGCTGGTCGAGATATGTGTGCATAAAAACCATAGACTTGATTTTTTTTTTTTTTAAGAGGAGAAAGCTGGGTAATGATTTTGCACTGCAATGTGACGGGACCACCATATGCCTTTCTGTAACATAGTGGTTGGGAAGGAACTGATACTGATATGATCTGATAGGCGCAGCGTGTCACGTGGTAACAACAGTAATAACCAGTTAGTCACATGAGCATGAGAGTTAGCTACCTGTAGAATAGTCATGTCAGTGGTGTGGAAGTACTTCAACCTTAAAGAGGCAAAAAAGAGGCAAGTGCCACCCTCACTATGTCTAACATTAAAAGATCTCCTAGTAGTGGACTACGCTACTTCCCTGATGTTAGGCAATTGGCCTCACACAAGCTATTCTGCTGAAAGAATACAGGTGGCTGCTGATGTACAAAATCAGTCAAGGCTTTATTGATTATGCAGGTATTAAAAACATGACATACAACCCAGGTTAAAATATAGGGGGCTGTGGGGTAGGGGAGTCAATAAATTAGTAAAAGCTGATTTTGTGTTAAAATAACAGGAGGCTATAAGGCTATTGAGACAGTAGTCCATACAAAGGCTAATGCATACTTCACAAAGATAAACCCCATACCAATAAATAGTCTGTGATAAAAGTATAAAATTCAAGTTCTACACCCCAATCAAAGTTCACAGCAAAGAGTTCCCTTGGTACCACCTATTGCACAATGCCCATGGCCCCTTATTGCACAGTATGAATTATATTAAAAAATGCAAGGCAAACTTTCACAAAACAAGAGATAACAGGAAAATAAATTAGAGCGCCCCCTTCTGGCACCTAGTTGCCCCCCAGGGTGCCAGCCCCCAACAGTACACACTGTATATACAGTATACAACATCACAGAGGAACACAAATAAAATAAAGTGAAGTACAAGAAAAAACAAAAATTAAACTACTCTGTGAAAACGGTGGCTGAGTCACAGGCTCCTTAACACCCTAACTAGAGGTGGGAACTTGCGGGATGTCACCACCCTGTTGACTTTAGGCCACTCCAGCAATGTAACTTTTAAAAAGGCTGTTCTTAAGTATTCTGCGCGTTGAAGCAAAGGAGTCGTACACAAACTTGGTAACAGTTTGAAACTTCCAAATATCGCACTGGAAACTTTGCACGTGAACAACACACGACAATTGCGGCTTCACTCTCCAGCATTGGCTTGGCTGGTTTGGAACACAATGAAAATGTCATGCTAAATACCCAATGAAAGGAAGCATAACAGTAGAAGTGGTATCCCTTGGGTCCTAGTGCCTTACCGGGTCGTAGTACCTTACCAGGTCCTTCCTGCTACAATGGGCAGGACTATACCCTGTTATTCAATCACAGAAGCAATTTGGCAGTTCTATCATCATGCTTCTACTGACCATTCTTACATAATTTTTTTTTTTCCTTTCTGGGTTGCATTCTAACAATGCCCATCTGGAAAGGGATAAGAGTACACTGTGTGACCTGTACACTGGTTCTTTCTTCAGTTACAACATGCAAGCTTTAAAACTGGTTGATTCATAAAGTGGGAAAGTTAACCCTACTCTCGGATTAGTTGTTTATATTTATTCTGGCAGAGATATATGCATTGAGACACATGGAGAGATATCACAGTGGGGTGACAGTATGTGGGCAGCAGATGGAGACAAAGACCCAACCTGCTAAGTCCCTCTTTCCTGCCTACCACTGCAGCTGGTGGCAATTCACCAACCAACCCACCAGCAGGTCACCAACTGCACTCTTAAAACACAGTGACAGCACCCTGGCTGTGAGTAACTGGAGGAAAAGCACTGAACCCTGGGTTGGGGGGCAAAATTGTATGTAGAAGCCTGGAGTCTGGATGTTTAGTTGGCTGCTGAACTGCCTGCCGATGTTGTTTTGAACGACAGCTGCTTTTCACTGTCTTTGTTTTCTAGTTTTTTTTTCCCATTTTTAAAATGACATCCCTAATTTGAATACAGGTTTCTAAAAAATCCTTTATTTGAGCTTTAACCCTGTCAGGCCTTCCTTTAAGGTTTTTGCTTCCCTGAACCTCAACAACCACCAGCAACCAAGGTACTTTGCTACAACATTTGCAAGCAATGTCTTAAAACCTTCACACAAGCTATTTGCTATCTTTACTCCTTTTATTGCATACAATTTTATATGTAGAGCCATAACACAGGGCCATGGGGCCATGCTGATGGAGTGCAACACTTCTTATTCTACAGTTCTTCCATGTGGCTAACATGAAACCATTTCAGTACATTACACCCTTTCTCTTGTGCTTCAGCTCTACAAGTTGCAGAGCCAAACCTATCCATGATACACAAAGGACATTTCAAACCAAATGAATGCTTTTCAGGTGCATAGCCACTTTGAATTCATGTTCTTTACATTTTTACAAAATAGTCCAGCGATTCCTGTCAAAGGCTTTGTTTGGTCTGGTAGTATATGAAAACGCATGCAGTACAAAAGTACTTAATTTGGATGTTCACATGACCATTCACTGGTGCACTGAAAAATGCAAAGCATACCACTCATCTGTTCAGATGGAAGTGATTCCAAACCCAATCAAGAGCCTTTCATCTTAACTTACCTAGGATGGTAATGGCATAATGTTTAGTGAAGGTTTATTAAGTGATAGAATAAGTAATGTTTCCCTTCATCTTTTAAAGTCTCACTTGAAAAGGCATGATGTGTCATGATACATGTGTTAGCATAGAAACTCAACTAAGCAACCATACATGTTCTACTGTATGGGTAGTATACAATTGGTGGTCTTTTAATAATGTGATAATACTCCTGGCAATCACATCTATCAATATGAGGCACAAAGTTAGCAGCCATTTGAATTGTATAGAATTGCAGTGGATATTATCAACAAACTATAAGAATAGTTATATGGTCACAATTGTGGTATGTATTTATGTTTTTCTCCAAAGGTAGTTTATTTTGGGACAAAACAAATTATTAAATATACATGATAATAATACATGAAATACATGAATTGTACATGAAATCTATTGTAAATTATTTTTAATAGAGTGCACATCTTCGAAATGATAGTTTGACAAATATTTATGAGTGTTTTGATGGAAAAAAACATTTTATGAACTTTAAAAGGGGTATTTACCAGTTACAATATGGTTCAGTGATTCTGTAAATGAATTTCATGTAATATTGAAGTTTGATTTTGTGGCTACATAGTGTGATGTTTGGTGGGCTATTTACTGTTGTTAGCTAAGTGAAATGAACATCTATGTTCACTAGTTCTCTAAGTATTTTGTCTTTTAGGAGCAGAAATCCCATGTGTTTATGATGTTCTTTTGTATGGTATCTCCATAAATTTAAATAATGTAAAAATAGAAATTAACTTTACATATACAATATCTATTAATGAAGAAAACAATCCTATTTGATTTTGTGCATGTATTTCTAAATACAGTAGCATGACTTTAGATCACTTAAAACATTTGATAGAATAGATGCTGATGTTTTAATTACCTATTGGTATTGTAACACGTTGGGGTTTTTTTTTTCATCATTTGCAGCGTTCTTATATCTTATACTGTTATACTCTTATACTCTTATATCTGCAAAGGTTGATTCTCTCAGCCAGGCAAAGCTGGTTCAGGACTTGGGATAGTTGGGATAGCTCCGACTTGCTCCCCTGCAGGACCATCGGGTTAGTATTTACAGCAAGATGGACTTTGTGTGGCTGTTTGCTTTTAACATACAGGACACACCGCACGCTCATTAAGAAGTTCGTAAGGGATCATCAAATTATGATCGTTAACTCATGCCACTTGCAAAGATGACATTTTCCTCAGCGTGGAAAACTAAAAGATGACACAGGCCATGTTCCGTTTCTTCCACTTCGTTTTTAAAAGTCGCAAGATTAAAACTGACCAATAACACCGGGTGCCTTATCTCTAAATACGATTAACTGTGTCGTAATTGTGGTTTGATCAAAAACCCATGGTTGCCCTGCAAGAAATATTTTGCGCGGTTAAAATAACGTGAATAAAACTAATACCTGACTTCAGATAGGGTTTGTAAAAGGTAAACTAAGTGTTTGTAGGATCTGCATAGTAAGGGAATTTAAACTTAGGGAACTGAATTAATCTACTGTCAAAGATTAATTCAGGCGGTGCAGTTCTTCTGGTTTAGAGGAGCAAAGCTTTATTCTCGTACTCCGGGGGAGAGTCAACACATACACCCTAGACAGGAGATGCAGATAACTTTGATATATTGTTAGAAACATCCTCTTATATAGGGTTTTCATACATGACTTCTGACACACACAACCAATGTGACAATGTGACTGCAAAATAGTTCTCAGGTCATCAACCGGCTACATACAGCTTCAAGAAATAGAGCAAGGGTCATAATTTACATTCTTCATGAATCATCAGCATTCACACACATTTTTCTTCCACATCTCACATTTAGATTTACATTTATTTTTTGGCAGATGCTTTTATCCAAAGCAACTTACTTGTGAGGTAGAGTACAACACAAGCAAAAAGCCATACAGAGTCAACAATATTAGAGCCACTGCATGCCCAGGATTCAAAGGTTGGCCAGGAAAGGCACAAACTAGCAGATAAAGATAACAAGTATGTTAGATTCTTAGATTGCTTTTTAAAAATATATACAGTATATACAATTAAAAAGAAAATTTTAATATAATTTCATTTATAGTAGGAGACCATCTACAGAGGGAAATGAATTTAGGGAATTCTTGTGGAGGATATTGAATTGGGAATGGTATTTTTAAAATTGAATGGGGAATTGAGAGGAACTGGAATGACTATGAATTAAAGGACCTAATCTGAAATGGAATTGAATTGATTTAATTTACAGGGAGAGGGAATTGAATTGAAATTTGTGGAATTGTCCCCAACCCTGCTAACAAGTATTACAAGTATAATTTTGTAAGACAAGAGGATGGAGTAAAATCCATAATCAAAGTCCATGCAGAAGAGAGTCGTTTTAATCTTTTGTCATGTGGTTTGTTGAAGTGTCTCAATTAAAGCTGACTTATTTACTCTTAACATGGCAAGGTGTACACACAAAAAATTAACTGGTGTTTTAAAAAGAAATTACATGAGTTACCGTGGAGCAAATTCATCGCCAAAACAAAAGTGAAAAGAAAAATATAATACCCAGTAATTGACAACACAAAGCAGATATTTCTGACTTTATTTATTAAAAAACTGGGGTCTGAAAGTCATTGTCACAGTGGTTCAGCAGGTTTGAGCTGAGTGGGCAGAAGCGGGCAGCCTCCTCATTGAGCCTAGACCTGGGCTCTTTTCGTAGAGCTGGATCCCTCTTCCCCTCTGTACTGCTCCATGAATGGATGCACCACTTCCCACACCTGGGAAAAGGGTGGAGACATTGGGATCAGTCCTTCTTTTCTCATGTTATACAGTCCATCATAACCCAATATATATGTCCTAAACCTATATAATCTATTATAATGCAACATATATGTCCTAAATCCATATAATCCATCATAATACAGTCTATATGTCCTAACCCACACAATCTATCACATTGCAATCAATCATCACTCACTCATCATAATCTAATCTATGTACAATTTATCATAAAACATAATATTATGTCCTCACCCCAAACTCCTACTTATAGAACATATGAACCCCATGCTGTCCATCTGATTGATTACTGATTGTTACTACAATATAGGATTACACTCATGTTTCATATCACAGAATCAGAAAAAATGCAGTTTGGTTTGTGAGAGGAAGAGCCGTTTGCCTTCTCCTCCAGCAGGAGTCGGTGAGCTGCCTCAATGTCGGGATGCATGACTCGGTCCTTATCCCACGGCCTGGGGAGGGGATAACAGTAAGGGAGGGTTACAGGGATCATTCCAGAACACACTGCAGAGTTCCAGAACCCCAGAATGATAAGGCACCCTACCTGACAGTGGAGCGCACCAACTGGTGGACTGCCTCCAGAGGGGGCGTGGTCTTCAGGGGCCGGAGAAGCTCCAGGGCTTGACAGGCGGCCAGTAGCTCGATGGCCAGAACTGGGGGGGAGGGGGACATTAAGTAGCTGAAACAGTTTCATATTCTCTGTGACTGGACGAAAGAGTTGGACTTACGGAAAATAGGTCGTAAATGGGCAGCTAATTCCATGGCAGCTAAAAGCCACTGATTACAGAAATGTCTGTGAACAGTGCACATCTGCAAGCCCTGCAGTTTCCAGAGCCAGACCCAGAGTCACAGTTATTTGGTTTACCTTGCTCCACGTGCTCCACCACCCTCAGGGCCTTCCTGGCCGCCCAGCCACCCATCGACACATGGTCCTCAGTGGCAGCGCTGGTGGACAGGGAGTCGACAGAGGAGGGATGGCACAGCACCTTATTCTCTGACACTGCAGGGTACAGAGAGCTGTCACTACTGACTGGAGGACATAAAACACACACACACACACACGCATGCACACACACATATGATGCAGTTTTGGATACTCTTTAATTGTAGTGGCGAGCTTAGTTGGGCCGAATGGCCTGTTGTCATCATAATATGTTCTTATGCTCTTATGTTCTTATACACACACATGCATACACATGCACTCCAACCCACTAATTCCTGCACATAAACCCACACACACATACACACACACACACACACACACACACACAAACACATATATGTATGCCAACCCACTCATATGTACACACACACCTACAGGCACACACACACACGTACATATGCATATATTTCAACCCACACGTACACACACAGACAAATATGCACATATATTCATTTTCATTATTCATCACTGACTGACCCAGAGCCGCAGCGGTGCAGTGGGCGATCATGAACCCCGAGTTCAGACCCCCCTCGCTGACCAGGAAGGCAGGCAGCTCACTGAGGGAGGGGTTACACAGCCTCTCGATCCTGCGCTCACTGATGGAGGCCAGCTCATGCACCCCAATGGCCAGGAAGTCCAGAGACTGGGGAGGAGACAATAACGTTCTTTCAACATTTCTATGACATTGCATCAGGGCAGAAATACTGCTACAGCATTACAGTATTTATGTGAGACCTGTGTTTGGTGATTGTCACTAATACAAGAGGAGAAAAGACAGACCTTGGCTGGGTACTCGCCATGGAAATTTCCTCCTGAGAGAGTCAGGTCCCGCTTAGCAAAAACCAGCTGCAGGAAGCGTTAAGGTTCATCAGCCGGTGAACACTGTCTGTGACAGCGTTCAGAACACACATTCATGAAAAGATCCACACTCCAATCCAATGCTTATGAATGAGGAAAAGGCTAAATGACTTCATTGTTTCCACATGCCACCTTCATCAGTGAAACAGTGTTACCCTGTTGGCAACCTTTTTATGCCACAAGTGTGCAAGTAAATTGGAGAGGAACTGCCAATTAGTGCTTCTATTGTCACCAAAGCTATTAATGAGGTCTTACCTCATGGCATAAAATTCAAAAGTACAATCAAAAGAGTAAATCAAAAGAACTTCAGGAACTACATTTATGAAAAGTCCACACTTAACAATTCTGGAAGAAATATGAGGCAAAAACATTAAAAAGAACTGCCATTATTGAAATGCTGTTGCTCTGCTAACAGCCTATTAAAAATGTGTCATTCAGAACATCGGTGAATGCCAGGATCTAACAGGAATAAATGCCACAGTGTGTCTAGGACTCTCTTCCCCCTACTGGAGAATAGGATGTGTAAAGTGCAAGGGCATTGTGGGGATATTGGGTTATCAGTGGCACTGTTCATCTCAGTGGTGATGATGCTCTTGACAAAAGCGATGGTGTCATTGGCCACACCGTGGACCTGTGGGATATCAGACACAGGAGTTACAAACAGATAACTGTAGATGTACTCAACAGACTACTCTAGAGCGCTGATATGATTTGGTGTTGTCTCTACTCTTAGCCTAACCTATTTGTAAGCATGTTCATAAACTGCTCTGGATTTGAGTGCATGCTAATTGGCTATATGCGAACGTAAATATGTTACACCTGAGCAGTGGGTAAGGATGTAGCCTTTGTTTACCAGGAGAAGCAATTCACATGCAGCCCTTAGAGACGGTGTAGATTACCTGGGGGCAGCAACGCAGGGTATAAGCATCCTGGACCTTCTCAAATGGTCTGTTTGCCTCTGGAGAGGAAATACATCACAGGACATGTGACATCACAGGTGGGAGTTCCAGAAAAGATTAGAGAATATGAGATCATGAGTTCCACTATCACAAGCACATTTTTCCATTTCCGGATGTTCAGCAAACAGAATGTTAGTGTTTTACCAGTCAAGGCAATTCAGAGCCCCTCTGACCAGTCTGCCATAGTGTGGCTCACCTGTGATCTCAGAGGTAAAGACATCAGAGTCCAGCACAGAGCGGAATCTCCATGCCACCTCTATCTGGCCTGGGTGTGGCCGTACTGCCTGGATATCTGGTAGAGAGATGCCAGGAGGAGCTTCATTTTAACCAATCAAACTTTACACCACTTTCCAACAGAATCCTTACAGTTTCTACAGAACTGCTCAAAAGGCTTTTTGCAATTGTATTACTCCTTCAGTTAATTAGCTTATCATAAAGGGCATATCCATAAGAGTTACAGATAAGTTTCATTATAAATGGAGAACAATATCCATTCATTCAAGATTTCTTTATAACCATTCAGATCAATCAATCTGATCAGGTGATAAAAACCTCCTTCACCACTATTATACACAGTCAGATCAGCTGATAGAGGCCTCCCTTACCTCTGTCAAAGGCCTTGGTTGTTCCCTTCAGCACCTGTAATGTCAATGCTGCAATGATGTCAGCCTGCCTAGCGATGGCCTGGGCCCTCTCCACAGCCTCTGCTCCCAGACATGTGATCAGCTGGGTCCCGTTGATCAGGGCCAAGCCCTGGAAGAGAGAGGATCAGAGAAAAACAGCAACACAAGTGAGCAATCTTTTTCCACCATGCATTGACAGAGTCAATAATGCCCACACAAACAGAAGAGATCATTTCTTCCCTACTAAATTGTAGTGGAGAGAATGAATAATCGATTAGAATGAGGATGAGAGTAAAGATGAGAATAAAGATGATAAAAGAATAAGTGATAGGAATGAAGATATCATGGGAATGAAGATAGGGTGAGAATGAGATTTACCTCTTTGGGACCAAGTGAGAGGGGCTTCAGTCCATGGGCCTCTAGCACCTAAAACAATGTAAGAATAGAGCAGAGTGAAGATATGGATGTCAGCAGAATGAAGTCAGTGAAGGCATTTTGGTAGCTGTTGGCTCTGATTTTGTGCAAATACAGTTGCTGAGCTGAAGAATGCTGAGTTTCTGAGTTGGTCTTACAACTTTGGCATCGGCCCAGCCAGTTGACGGTGACCACATTTTCCCCTCCCCCATCAGCCCCAGGGTCAGGTGAGACAGGGGTGCAAGGTCTCCACTGGCACCAACCGTCCCCTTCTCAGGGACGTAGGAGAGGCAGGACACTGTGGAGACAGGACACAGGTCACCCTCCCGCTTCCCTTTACAGTGACAAAGCACTGACAGGAAGCATGATGATCAGACTCTGGGTTACCGTTGAAGGCCTCGACCATCCTGTGGAGAGTATCCAGGGAGACGCCGCTGTAGCCTTTGGCCAGAACATTGATCCTCAGAGCCAGCAGCATGCGGGTCCGCTCAGGGCTCAGAGGGCTGCCCACACCTTGAAGTAAAAAAGGGAAACTCCACAGCTTCACTAACAGCTCAAATAAGCTGTGCCACAGCTTCACCAACAGCAGCACCAATAAGTTGTGCCACAGCTTCATCAACAGCAGGCCCAATAAGCTGTCCTACAGCCTCAGAGTCTAGCTGCCTAAACTCAACCCCTCAGCCCAGACTGCAATGTAAAAGGCAGCACTAAGAGCCAGTGATTGCAGAGATTCTCAGTAATTTTTCTGATAGTAGCAGGAGATGTGATTATCAGTCACAGACAGTGGTGGAAATGGAACAAATTCACTGGATGAGCCCACCTAGAGGGGTGTGAGGGAGTGATCCCCAGGCAGAAAAATCTGTGAAATGAGTAACTAAATGCTGTGTTCTGGTGAGTTTTTGATCATAAATTTGCCACTAGCCATTTTGCATGTGATAGTTACAACACTTAGAAATATGATATATCTCAGAAAAAAACAAATAAAGTGATCACTGAAATAAAAAATCAGAAACATTTAGGGGAGAGAATCATATTGCCACACTGGAAATCTGGACTTTGAGTGCAGAAAGGCTGGAGTGTACTAACTGGCTTTTTGGGCGTGGAAGTGGGCCTGCACAACATTTGATCACGTATTTCTGTCGTAAACAAATAGGGTGCAGTACTGATTGTGCATGGCCACCAGATGTTTTTATTCTGTTAGCTGCAGTGTAGCTGTGTAGCTTATCTCATGTTCTATGGGGTGCCCTCTATGGTCATTTTAAAGTTGAAGATCACTTCCTCGTTTATCTGTATGAAGTAGACCTGTATGAAGATCCTGTCAGGGCTTCAGGGACGGCTTCCCGCAATGACCAGCAGGCATCCTCCTGACAGCCTATCCCAGTTGCCTGCTGCATCCAGCAGAGGGACTCTACTTCCTGTTTGTGTTTGCACTGTGTATGTCTAATCATTGTCTGATTGTTCACACCTGTTTGTAATAAGTCTTGAGTGTTTGCTGTATTTAAACCCTGCCTGTTGTAGTGTTCCTTGCTCAATCTTGAGCTTGCCTGTGCTCTGTGCCTTCTGTTTGTTCTTTGTCTGTTATAATCCTCCTGTGTTCCTTGAGTTATCTCTGCATCTGGGTCCTTCCTGCTCACCATTACAGATCCAGAGGGAGATGACTGCAGTTAGACCGACACTGCATGCAATATAAATGGCTTCTAAATATCCTTAATGCAGAACACTGGTCAATAATGAAAAAAGATATGCTTTATGGTGCATATCAGGTCTTCCACATGCATGATAATGTTTCCCACCATAGCCTGTAAGCCAAGAACTTTACACTCTTGCTCCAGTCAATGGCCTAAGGCCTTCTGTTAACTGCAGCTTCTCATGACAACAAAAACACACCCTGAATACACCGACAGTTCTCTGGTCACTTAAAGATTATAAAAAATATTTTGACAGCGTATCAAACTGCTACACCAAAACTAAAATGAAACTAGACAATAGTGACTTAGAATGAAAGAGTAACCCTTGCTTTTCACTAAGTTTCTAATCAATCAAAAGGATGTGTCTGCCTAGATGCAATAAAGAGTTCAGAAATAGAGGCCTGCAGCAGTGAGCACAAGAAGTCACAGAGGCTGTGACTAAAGACCAGGGCAGGCATATGGGGTGTATTAGCAAATGATATATGTATATCAGTGGCAGCTGGTGAGCTGGAAACAGGGGTGGCTGAAACATTACCTTTAAATCTATCATTACTTTCAACCTGTCCCCCTTTATCCTCCTTGATTTACAATAAAACAAATAATTCACAAAATAATTGACACCAATGCGTAAATAGAGTAAATGATTATGCTCGCAAACCAGCGCAGATTGTCTGTAGTTTGTGCGCTATTGCGAAAGCTACAGAATGAGGTTGTTTAATTAGCAAGGATGGCAATTTGAATAATTAAGCGGCAAGTAATCCCAAAGCTTTAAATGTTTCACATTATAGGTTTCTTGTGTTGCAAAATTCAAATTACAAAACGGAGCTAAATTTAGTTAGATCAATTTAAATTACTGAGAATAAACTTTTAGGTTAGGTTGAGTGCAATGGATAATAACGGTTAGAACGTTAATTAAACAATCTCATGCTGTAGCTTTCGCAAGAACACAAACTACAGACAATCTGCGCTGTTTCGCGAGCATAATTTACTCCATTTACGCGATTGGTGTCAATTATTCTGTGAATTATTTGTTATGGTGTTATTGTGACACCTTAAAATGTGTATTGATTGGATTTGGTGTTTGGATTTATGGGGTGATGGTGTCAATTCATAAGCACGAGCTGAAGGATAAGAATATTTGAATATAGCTCGTCTGAATTATTTGTTTCTGTAATATAGTCAGAAGTCTGTTAAAAATGTGAGAGTAAGGATGGACCGGTGATCTTCTGTTAGGCCCTTTTATGCTGATTTTTAATTGATTAGTCACGCCTATGTCCATCCAGTAGGGGGAGATCGCAGTGCTTTCCTCATTGACGATAAAGCCGTTATTGAAACGCGTTACGAGTTGTAGCTCCATCATTCTCTCCCTTTTCAGGTATTATATACCACTAATATAGTCGGTAATTGTTTTGTTAAAATGCCATAATTATAACTGAGCCCATGTTAAGTGTTTTTGTTAAGTTTATTTCGAGTTTTGTTTGCAAAAAGAAAATGCTATAGAACGAACCGAAATCTTAGTTAATGAAAAGCAATTGCTAGCTAGCTTCTCTAGGTATCGTATACTTGTTACACGGTCACTATTGAGTACTACACTTTTCGTGAATGTGTTAGAATTATAATTGTCCATACTAAATGGTTTGTGAAGTTCATACCGAGTTCAGTATGAAAAAACAATGTTAGCTAGATAGATGCACGAGAGCAGCACGTGAAATGTGCGTGATAGCTCACCGTCAGTGCAGTCTGTTTAGATGACATTCTTTTGGTTATTTAGGTACATGTAAGTGTGTCCGCGTATCATTCTCATTCGCATTGTAGCTATAGGAATTGACATTTGGATAAATGAAAAGTATTGTTGGACAATTTTTCTTATCATTCGGGATTTTGTAAAGGAAGTACGTATTTTATAACTGAAATGATAAACAGGGTACAAGTGTAAATGTAACGGGTGGTATCTTGCGTTGTGTTTTTAATGTGATGTTACGTGGGTCGGCGAGCGAGCGAGTTTCGAACCGAGGTTCTTACTGCTCACTGCCAACCCCTTAAAGCCAGCGTCGTTGCCAGTTGAGCTAAAGGCAAATTGCCGTTAGCCTGCCGGCAACAACGCTACTTAGCCAGGTCTCAGAGGGAGTGACGTAGCCGCTGCAACCACTCGGCTACCTGCTACCCGCTACCTAAGGCTTTACGCAGGACTCACACGAGCTAATCACTTCAGCTCCGCTACACTCACCCCCCTTTGACCTCCTCTGACTCCTCAGCGACCACTGGCGGCCAAGCTGTGCTTTAGCCAGTGATCCGAGTCACGGCACCAATGTAACGGGTGGTATCTTGCGTTGTGTTTTTTTTTAATATGATGTTACGTGGGTCGGCGAGCGAGCGAGTTTCGAACCGAGGTTCTTACTGCTCACTGCCAACCCCTTAAAGTCAGCGTCGTTGCCAGTTGAGCTAAAGGCAAATTAAAACATTAAAACACAACGCAAGATACCACCCGTTACATAAACTAAAGTTTAATTTGGAAAACTAAGTGAACCACTGAAAGAGAATGTAAAAACATGCTTATGTGTCTGTTTGAAATATGTGTTCAATATGTTTGCATAATTCATTGACGATAAAAGCCGTTATTGAAAAAGCACTACGAGCTGTAGCTCCATCATTCTCTGCCCTTTCAGGGGTACAACATTATGCTAAACGGTGTGAATACCTTCCTCAAAATATGTGGACAGGCACACTAATTTCATCATAGCACTGTTGTATGAAATCAGGTAGTTGCAGATGCCTTCTTCTGGGCGCAGACTGAGACTCATAGACCCGGGAAGTCTACATTTGAGTCTGGGTTTCGCAATTATCCGGCAATGACCAGGAGTTGGCGGTGATGGAACTCAACTGGCTCCTTTTTGCCAGGGTTGGGTGCACTATGTCAGCTATGGTCCCCTTGTTACACCATTTAATTGCATCCTTTATCCAGCTAGTAATGTGCCTATGCATTCCTCAGACGATGTCAAGCAGATTTGTGGCATACTGGTACAGAGCAGGGTTTATAGGCCAGAAGTTCTGGGTTTTATTCCCAAGCGCTGATTAAAACCATTTTTACAATTTCTACTTAAAAGTATTGTCATTAGCATCAGTTCAGGTAGCATGCAAGCTAAATGAAATACATTTGGAAAATTTGCAACATATTTCTCAAAAACTCCTATTCAAATTATGATTTGACTAACAAAAAGGCCAAATAAATATCCTTTCCTGTTAAAATGAAGTTTTCAATCTGGCTCTCTGACTGTGGAAGCTGCTATACTGGAGATGTTGTAGAATTGGGCAGAGATTGCCCTTGTGGCAGTGGAAGCATGCTGGAAATGGCAGGTAGAATGGCACTTCCAGTACAAACAAACACTGTGGATTCATGATAGATTGACCAGAGTTGGTAGCTTTTAGGCCTTAGCTTTCTAACTGGTTGTATGGGTATGGAAGCTGCTAGGCTAGTTCAAGGAGGCTGTAACTTGCATTCTTTGGAGGTAGCTAACCACTTTTGCATCTCCTTTTAACCTTTGTGTATCCCTTTGTTTCTCCTTCCAGTCCACTTAATTCACCTTATTAGCTGCCTTGAAATATTCTAAAAAATGAAAAAACTCTTGTTCAAAGAAAACGTACCTATTAACAAAACAGTTTTATAAAAACAGTGAATTGTGTTTTTTGATATTCCAATGATTTAAAGCACAGTTTATTTAAAGGTGTTTTACCTTTGCAATTTTTTGAGGAACCATTCACAAAGATTGTTGTCCAGTAGACTTTGCAATGCTAGTGCAAACCAATGTCCATGTTTTATATATTAATAAACAGTCCAAAAACATTACAGTCACATTCATAATGTGGACAAATTTCTGCATATCTCCATGTATAATTGTTTTATGTTAAACACTTTACAAATACAGAGAGTGGGAGAACTATAACTGTTTAAATATAAATTAGGGTGGCAGATACTATATAGACTTCTTTACAAGCGCATATACATTTGACGACCTTGGACACTGCTGCAGTTAAATTGGATGTGCAAGTTGTAATTATGCATTTTTGTTATGAGCATAAATGCTGATATTGCATGCAAAAGCACGCTCATAAAGTGAGCTCATTTTCATCTGCATATTCCACACTGTCACATCTGCATACTTACTAAACGAGTAAATACACATTTACACAAAACGGGGCTTGCATTAATACCCCTATAAATCTTTTTGTTAATGCAAAAAAGTACTGTGCTCTCTGCGTACTGTGCGAGGCGGTGTTCGCTGCAAAGTGCTCTCACCAGATTAGCCTTTGAACTTCATAATAGTAATGGTTATTATTATATATTATTATATGATCATATTAAATAATTAAATAATCAAATCAAATTTCCTTCGGGATTAATAAAGTATTTCTTATTCTTTCTTATTCTTATTATTCAAGTTTCGTTCCTTAACAAAACTCTGAGGCTACTTTTCAGACTAAAACAATAATTACTCAGAAACGTCTTTTAACCGGATAATTACCACATGTTAAATTGTAACTCAAATAACATATTAAAATAGACACTGAATTTAAGTTAAACACATGAAGCGTTCCATACGACCTTGTGACGTGAACCCTAACTGTTACCTGTACAGCCCATAAACGGCTGTAACAGTTGGGACAATTGTTACAACTGTTGCAGTGTCATTGGCTGTGTGGCGAATTGTGCGTTTCGAGCATGAATGTGCCTTGGGGTGCGTGTGAAAAAGCGACTGATGAAGGATAAAGGCGCAAAGATCCCAAGCGTCTCATATCGGCGCATTGAGCACAATGACAGAGCGTACAGTATATGATTTACAAGGTAGGAAATGTCATCAGAATCAACCAACACACAGCAATTTGTACCAGGACGTAATTCCAGTTCCAGAACTCCACTCCCGGAACTGAAATGCGCTCGGTCCATTTCTACCACTGGTCACAGATCATTTTCATGAAGGAAAGACGGAATGCTCACCTGCTGCATGAGAACGGATGAGATTTTCCTGCAGCTCCCTAAGAACCAAGCACACGAGATGATGCAGAGTAACTATTCGTCAGAGGGGGGCAGTCTTTGGACTGATTTGCCATCCATTTGCTGCGGGTGCCAATCTGACTGTCTTGATCCAGTAAGTGTATGTTGTCTTTAAGGGTGTTTATTTAAGTTTACGTTCTTTTCAGAACTATCAGTTAAACGTCTACTATGTGAATATGGGGGCCAAATAATGGGGGAATGTAAGAAGTGCAGTTTACGTGACTTACTTGAGTTGGTCTTGTGGTACGACTGTATTCGCAAACTTCCCAAACCCCGTGTTAATGCCGTAAACAACTAAAAAAAAAGAGAGAAAAAAGATCAGATCAGGAATTGCGGAAGTGCGGTTCAGTTAATATGACGTTAGTATGGGGATAATTTACGATTCATGAAATCGCATACCTTTATTTTGCTTAATAATATTCTCTATTACTCCTCTCGACTGTCTCACTCCATCCTCTGCTTCCGGGGTGAGCTAAATCAGTAAATGCATGGGAACTGTCATTAATGTACTTCTGCGTAGTACAGCATTGGAACTTTTGTTCACACGTGATATGAAGTCTGCTCTATCTGTACTGTTTTCCACCTGGTGTTTTGTAAATCGCTCTGGAGAAGAGCGTCTGGAAATGAATACGTGCAAATGAAATCTGTTTCTTTTTGTGAGACGTTTACCTTTATCCCGAGTAGCCCTTTCCCCAAAGCGACCAGATGTTCTGTAGAGAGACTGTTCCCATCCAAGAAAATAAACTGTTGACAGAAATCACACAGAAAGTGGATCTAACATCGGCCTTTTCCATCACGTAAGGGTCCCTGCAAGCTGTCCGAACAAGTAAACTCCTTGATCACGCTTTCAATAGGAAACTTAAACCAAATTAACATAAATTTGAAGTAATTTCTGACTTGTTGCCACCGGAATATAAACGTGTACTTTAAACTGGATTGGAGACGGGTTTGACTAAAGGTAGGAGGTTTGACCACTAGAATTCTGTCAAAATATTAAAAGCAGTGGTCGAAGTCAAGCTGAATGAGTCAGTTTTTTTCTGACCGATGTTGTAGAATGATTCCTGATTGAAGTCACACGTCAGACAGTCGTATTTTAAAACTGGAATGTAATCCTGCATTCAATGGAAATACTAACAGAAATGCCCACTAGTTATTGGCTATTGTGCAGTCATGTTCGAAAACCTACGTGCAGTTTATGTAGCTGACAGTAGGTGGTTAAATAGATGAATGAACTACACGTCGTACACGTGTCTTTCTGTCATAGAATGGAAAAGTAGAAGGGGATGAGTTATCTCGTAATTGGCTCTTGAAAAGAGCTTGTAGGTCTATTTAATTAACTTTGTCAATTTTTTGTCCGTTTTTGTGCATTTTGTTTTGATCTGCGCAAATTCCTTTCAGAGTTCAGCGGTTACATGTCGCTCACGTGCATCTTATTCTAGAGTTTGCCCTCTCGTCGAAATGTGTAAGTAGAGCTGAATGCTACGTAAATCCTTTTCTTTTTAAATGACTGGCCGTAGCGGGTTTCACTGCAATCAGTCTGAACCTGTTATCAGTAGCTGTGGTGTAAACGGAGCAATAGAAAGTGCAGAAATGGAAGTTGATAACATAACATCACTCACTTTGATTTCCTCGGACTCACTCTTTGTATCACTAGCTGTTTGTCAAGGATAATTTCATCATATAGAGACACAATTCTAAATAACACGTGTCAGTTCTGGCAGACGGACATCAACATACAAAATGACTGAAGACAATTAAAGGATACACAGGCATGGTTATCCAGGGACTTGGGCGTTAATTCTCTAGTTTGAACTGTCTTTAAATGACTGCAAGAGAAGAACAAGTTGTCAGTTTGATTTGTCATACAGAAGATAATTAAAAACTTAAAATTTTCTCAAAAAATAGCCTCAAAACAGCCAGATCATTAATTGTCCAGGATATCCAAAACTGGATTTTGAAAATATGTGTCACCCTTCAACATATAATTCGAAGTCCAATGTCGATTAATGGATAAAAGTGTAAAAGTATCTGAAAATCAGACCAATGGAAAACCTCTGCTTTCAGCAAGGACAGTAAGAAAACACAAATCACAAATCTGCTCAACAAGAGACAGCTGAGTTAACCTCAATACACATTTTATATTTTTTAAACATGACAACATCTCACATTTTCGCGGGGACTGAAACAACTTTGGTGGATCCCCTAAATGGTTGCTTTTTTGCCACCCAGTGATAAAATTAAGGTACTGCAGTCATTTTTGTAGAACTTTCCTCAGGCCGTGAGAGCAAGTGTGCCAGTGAATTTGTGAGGGACCAATACCACTGTTGCAAAAAATCAATGAGTCACCTTTTATGTGAGGATGGTGTAATCTCCACTAACAGAGATATGTGTTTCCCTCCATGTTTTTATTAGAGCATGGACATGTAATTAGTGTGGCTGCTTGCAGGGCAAGCACACTACTGTTCTTGTGTTCCTGTTATTATTATTATTATTATTTATTCTTCTTTTAGCCCTAATTGCTCCTTTGGCCTGCACTCACCTTACTCTTAAACTCTTAAAACTGCTGTATCTCTGTGAATTCTGGCTCTACATGTGTAAATTCCATCAAATACAAATACCTCAAAACAGAGCTACACTTGTGCAGATTCTCACAATGTCTTTGATTCAGCACTGTGATGAATGGTTTTTGAATTATGAGCAGTCTTCGGTATCTCCTCACTCTGACAATATTTGACAGCTGACATTCAAATTGCTGCAAGAGAGTCATTCTGAAGCAGCTGGTGTAAAAAGACAGTTGGCATTGTAATTAGGTTGTTCTTGTGGGTAGTAGTATTATGAGGCAGACAGCAACTCCTCTTTCACAAACTTTCACCAACACACATGAAAGACACACACACACACACACACACACACATACACGCGAACAGACACACACACATACACGAACAGACACACAAATACATGCAAACAGACACACACACACGGACAAAAACAGATACACACAGACAGACACACACACCCACACACGTCTGTTCATACACACATGAACAGGCACATACACGAACAGACACACACATTCACACGAACAGAGACACACACAGATGAACGTACACACACACATACATGAACAAACACACACTCACACGCATGTACACAAACAAACAGACAGACAGACACACACACGTACTGTTAATAATTCACACAGAAGTGCACACAAATCTAGTTGTTTTTGTAAGGTTACAGTATTCTGAAATCATTTCACAAACTACATGATAGTCATGTTCACTTTGTCAGAAAGAAAACATTCAAGTTTGTGCAGGCATTGGACAGCTGAATAACTGGTTAACTGGCTTCATTTCCCAATTACAAAGGGCAGCTGGCACAAATGTGGGAGGATTGAGAAAAAAGAACCTTGCTTTTACATTTTAGCCCTTCTTTGTGTCTGTTTTTTAGGCTGCCTTATGTACCCTTTGACATCTTTGTCCCTGTTTGTCCCTGTCCTTTTTTAATGAAAAAAATGTGAGAAGGTTGTATGTAAATATATTTACTGGGAGTTTGACTTAGACATGCTGGACTGTAATCCCTGAACCTGTGAGAAGTAATAATTGATGAGAAATTCATGGAAATAGTCTTATAACTAACTTCTGAATATTCTGAAGAAAAACATGGCCTAAGTGGCCATCTCTCTGTTCTGGTTTCTTCTCCAGTATGTGTTTTTGCTTAAACAGTGGTTCCATTAGCTAGTCTCATATGGAATGCTGTTAGCTAACGGTTCCTCCCATGGACACTGCACAAATATGAGTTCACTGTTCCATCTTCACTGTTCCTCTCACTTTCTTGCCCCACTTGTCTATGAAGCAAGAATGGGCAGAATGAACTGAAGTATTTCGTTAGGATTCGCTAAATCCTGTGTACAATTTACAGTTAAATATTTATTGTAGAAGTACAGGCAATGTTAACTTATTTAATAATGGCAAAATTCTTATTTTCAAAATGTAAATCTAGTGCTTTTTCTTTCAAAATATACTATTTTTCTGGTATCACAGATACAATACATACATTAAGTATATGATTGAGGATGAATATATGCATTGGCAATGCAAAAATTCTTTTTACAATATTTACAGATCTATGAAAAAAGATTTAGCCTAAATCTGGAAAGAAATTGAGATTTACAAATGATACCCCATAACCCAATACAGTAAACAAATAGATAACTAATAAATCCTGAGCTGTGCCTACCTTTTATTCAGAAAACTGAATTCAATGAAAGATGCTCCTCTGCTTGATGAGTCTTTGAGGAGAAGGTATGTGAAAGTGTAAGTACCCAGTCCCTTATGTAGGTTTGTGCATCAGATGCTGTGACCCCAATGATCCTCCCATTGCAGGGGTGTCACCAATAATGGCTTCAGTGAGTCATATTCTACAGAATGCTGGATGTTGAAGTGACCAATGGCTACATGGGTCTTAAGGCTATGTTTACATGTACATTACATCTAAACTGCTGAGCTTTACATACCTAATTTCCCCTCTGACTATTACCCCATAGCAGGCATGGGCACATGGCATTAATGAGGCTGTTACCCTCAGCTGTGTAAGTACACAGATCTGAAACAGCTGGCAGTGTGGCCACCCTAGACCAGCCCTCCTTCCTCACAGCACTGTCTGTAACTATCTGAATCTCTGAGTATCGGCGCTACCGTTTGCACCTCAACTTTGCCGGACAGATCTGAGTGGTGTAATGGTTATGGCAGGGAATGGTTAATCCCAGTATTTACACATCAGCAACCTGAGGAGGAACTGCCCCTCTGAAACATTAAGCTCGAAGTTCAGCACTTTCAAAACGACTGCCTCCGTGACGGTTCCACGTTCTGCTGCACAGATGGTGTTGTAATCCGTCATTCATGAATTCCTGTAAAAAGCATCAAAGATCACTCAGGTGCAAAATGGAAATTCCCTGTAGTGCTAGACAACACACAAATGCAACAGATTTTAAAAAGTTCTGGAATTAGCTCTTTGCCTAGTCTAGTGGAGACAATGAACGTCATGGTATCCAAACTAGACAGAAATGAACAGTGTTGTGCAGCTCCTGAATGAATGAATCTTTTTGAATGATTCTTTTCAGTGCACTGTATGTACTGGTTCATTATTCTAAAAGACTCAGTCATTAGACTCAAAAGTCAGGCAACCTCCCCAGTATGTTTTGAGTGACAACTATGTCAGCTGATAGAAATCTGCAAAACCAAAAAATGACCATGAGTGTAGGACAAGCTACATTCTGGCAAGCTGTTGTCTTGGCAGAATATCAGAGCTAGTAGAGTCATTGAACGTAAAGCCCCCAATCACAGAACGAATCAGTACACAGTACATTAGTTCTCCTTCAGTGCCTACAGTTTTTTCCTTCATCCAGTTCTTAAAGTTCATGACTGTTTGGGTCTGCTGCTTTTCAACAGAGTTACTGCTGATTTGTTTAGTTTTTTCCAATTCATTCAGTTCTTTCAGTATGTCTCCTTCAGTGAATCTTGTTCAATGCGTCTTCTCCAACATAAGGGTGACTCTATCCGCTCTATTTTTAATACAGCGTTAATCTGCTGTTTTGTTAAAACAAAATATTTTTTGTTTAAAACAAATTCCAACATTTAATAAAATCAATGATGGTCATTCTCCCCTGACCCTCTTAGCTAATTACTAATGAAGCTATTTGCTTAGGCAAGCTTAAGTTCAGGTTGTCATTAGATCAATATTTATTTTTTGGCAGTATCATTATTAATATATACAATATATGCAAATGTATTACTGATGAATTTAAAATTGTAACATCCCAAAATAACAACTTATTTGATTTTTTGTAATGTGGTCAATGTATGTCTCCTTCTGTGAATACTGCTGTGAAAAGTGTGTCTGAGTGTGCTGCTAAATGTGAAAAAGAAGAAAAAAATACATTCAACTCACAGTAGGTGTGAAATGGTAATGTGTGTCCTAATAGCTACTTCCTGTAATGTAAGTTATTTTTCACAAGAATATGTCAGCAATTTATGTGGTGGCATCCAGTATCAAGACACTTGTGTGTTTTTCAAACGTTTCATCGTTACTGAACCAATCAGTGACTAAGTGACTGCACAAGAGTCCCCCATACATGTTTCATTGGATTGAGATTTGTTAACTGAGACCATGAGGCCATGGCATGTGGTTTACATCATTTTCATGCTCATCAAACCATTTAATAACCACTCATGCTGTGTGGATGGGGGTTGTTATCCTGGAAGAGACCATTCCCATCAAGATAAAAATTCTTTACCCAGGGTCGGACTGGGTACAAAATTCGGCCCTGGCAATTTTCATCTGGACCGGCCCCATTTTTCCCCAACATACGCCCCGCAATAACAGCCTATTTATAACATAGGCTAAGCAATAGATATGAAGTTGGCAGCACTGCTGTTGTACGTTGACATTATTTATTATTTAATATTTAAGCAACGAATAAGAATAGAATAGCATGTCATAGGTGGTGAGAAGACGTCTCATCAGTGCGCTCTTCTCTGCCATCCTGTCGATTATTCCATCAGTGTCCAAAGCCATAAGAATGTCTTTTTTATACAGCCATAAGCATGAATGCTTCATTCTTGTGATGTAGTGCTCTGTAATCTATTTTTGATTCATTTTAAAGTTGAAAAGCTGCGTTCGCATGCCACTTGCATAATGGAGAAGGTCAGGAGGAATTTGTATCCCAGTCCAATAAGGTGGTAGGTATCAGTCAATAAATTATATCGACAGAGGACCTGGTAGCAGCATATTGGGCAGTTTTTGCATAATGAGAAAGACTTATCCACCAGATCCCATTCTTTTTCACCTTGTCCCCGCCCATTTCCATATGAATATGTGTTAAGAACCAGCACCGAGGACATTAACAATAAAACAAATAATTCACAGAATATTCGACACCAATCGCGTAATTAGAATAAATGATTATGTTCGCAAAACTATGTCAGCTGATAGAAATCTGCAAAACCAAAAAATGACCATGAGTGTAGGACAAGCTACATTCTGGCAAGCTGTTGTCTTGGCAGAATATCAGAGCTAGTAGAGTCATTAAACGTAAAGTCCCCAATCACAGAACGAATCAGTACACAGTACATTAGTTCTCCTTCAGTGCCTACAGTTCTTTCCTTCATCCAGTTCTTAAAGTTCATGACTGTTTGGGTCTGCTGCTTTTCAACAGAGTTACTGCTGATTTGTTTAGTTTCTCCAATTCATTCAGTTCTTTCAGTATGACGACACCAATCGCGTAATTAGAATAAATGATTATGCTCGCGAAACACCGCATATTGTCTGAAATTTGTGTGCTATTGCGAAAGCTACAGCATGAGATTGTTTAATTAACAAGGATGGCAATTTGAATAATTAAGTGGCAAGTAATCCCAAAGCTTTAAATGTTTCACATCATAGGTTTCTTGTGTTACAAAATTCAAATTACAAAACGGAGCTAAATTTAGTTAGATCAATTTAAATTACTGAGAATTAACTTTTAGGTTAGGTTGAGTGCAATGCTGTGATGTGTCATGGGCATTTGACGTAGTTTAAATCAATAAATACCATACTTGTTAATTAAACAATCTCATGTTGTAGCTTATGCAAGCACACAAACTACAGACAATCTGCGCTGTTTCGCGACCATAATCATAACTAATTACGCGATTGGTGTCAATTATTCTGTGAATTATTTGTTTTATTGTTAATCAAGGAAGTAAAGGGGAACAGGTTGAAAGTAATGATAGATTTAAAGGTAGTGTTCAGGCTTCCCCTGTTTCCAGCTCACCAGCCGCCACAGGGCTGTTCCAACATGAAGTGGGCTGCAATTTTTTCCCCCCACGTTGCTGGTGGCCTTGAAATTTACCTTGCCCTGTATAAATAAGGGGTTTGTACACTGCAACAAGACCACAGTACCTCTCTGTGAAGTTTTAGATGGGCTGTTTTTAATGAAACTGCCTGCTCATGCCCTATATTGATAGTTGCAGTTAACTGATTCAGAATTTCTTGTCCATTTTGCCTCACATCCCTACCCGATGCATGGACATCACGGTCAAGGTGTATGTGCTTTTGACCACAGTTGCTCCTAGTTGAGGATGTCTTTCCTTCAGACTTCCATGGCAGCATCACCTTAGCCATTATTCCTCATAAAACATCAGCAAGTTGAGCAGTCTTCATCACTGAAAGTCCTGTCAAACATGCCCCACCAATCATCCCCTTCTCAAAGTCACTGAGGTCCCTTCCCCTAGCCATGACAGCCACAATAATGGGCCCCTGGGCATGCCCAGAATTTTCATACATGACCTTAAGCATGATGGGATGTTAAGCACGTTATTGCTTAACTAAGGAACCACGTGTATTTTACCATTTATACCTTGTTTACTCAAGTGGTTCCTTTATTTTGGCAGTTACCTGTAAAAAATGGACATAGGTCATTTGTTTATTTATTCATTGCTTCATTTCCGTATTTCTGCCCAGGATGTGGTAATGAGGTAAGCTGGTCTTTCATGGCATTGGTTCATCAAAGACTGAAGAGTAAGTGTGCAATTACTCTTGACTTTCTTGAAAGTGACAGTTAGCTAAAGAGCACCTTCTACAAGCAATCACAAAAGACTTACGTTTGTTAGCAACAGAAGTATTTCAAGTGAAGCAAATGAAATATGTCCTATTTCACATGGAGGGTCTCATGATGGAAGATTTACGACAGTTGTTGAGGTGGATGTAGTTGGGGTAAAATACGCTACCCACAGACATCACAAAAAAGCAAGCTGCACAAGTATCTTATCTTTTTCAAGCTTTACACAATGAACTGATCTTTAGCTGGCTAGCCAATGGTATGGCTAGACATGACTCATTCAATGAACATGTTTGGTCAGAGATTTTTTATCTGTTCTAAATAAACCATTCCAAATCCTTAGTTTTTACATCACAAGCTGTCTGCTGTTGCTAAAGAAGCTACCATTCACTGGGTTTCAGGACGATATCATCCTAGCGGATGGTTCAGGTGGACAGACTAAGATTGTGGTCTCTGCTGCAGAGAAAATGAATAGGCTTAGTAAGGGACCAGCAACCTATGTCTCCAGAGCTGCATGCAGCTAAGACTTACTCTAAATTCATATGTCAAATCTGGGACTCATCTAGTTACTAGTCAGTAATGAACATGTCCTGTATTATTGTTCTGGAGAAAAATTCTATGGTCATGACCTCTACAGCTCTGAGAATGAACTTTGGTTGAAGCCAAATATTTTCAGATAAAACATGCAAACCGCCAATTTACATTCACATGTACCACATCGGCTGATAGCAGCCAGTTTAAGAACTGAGTTGCGTGGGTAGAGCCTGTTGCAGAATGAGAAGCAAACAAGATAAAATCAGCAGTCACTGTGCAAGCTAAACCACAATCTCAAGAAAGGTCACAACAAACATAACGGAAACATTTCCACTTCTCCCATACTACAGCAAAAGCCAGCCATCTCTGCTTTGAGTAAAGAAGCAGCTTGAGGCAGTCACATCTTTTGCAATTCTTTTCCTATCTACTCAGTTAAAAAGATCAGAGGTGGCCCAGGTCCTGACTGAGCATGTCAAAGAGTGGTTGAAGGCCAAGCCATAGGGGCATGTGGGGCCTCTCTTCGGGTTGAGAAGGAGCTGCAGAGAGACAAATGGAATGGTCCTGTAGTGTTAGCTGCTGTGAACAGAGGCCCAACAGCAATAGATGGTTTTAGATACAAGCATTTGGACTTAACGTTTGGACACCAAGCCTGTGGAGCACATGAAGGTACTACTGCATCTGCCCTCCAGGCAGTAAAGCACTTCAAACACACTTCACATCACAGCAGAGGAGGCTCGTCCATTGAGGAAAGGGAGTACCATCCTCCCTAAAATTTCAGAGGAAAATAAACTTCCAAGAGAAAAATAAATACATGTAAATTTAACAGATTAATCTGTTAAAATTTAATTAAAATACTGATAATATTACTATTTTAACACTTCAAAGTCACAAAAATCGTCTCCCCGTGTCAAAATACCGACAGTACCCCCTACCGCAATTGAAAATTACTGTACGAAGGTCCGACCTCCCCAAGCCTCCCATTGATGTCCATTATAAATGGTTGTTACCCCAGCGGCTCGTGAGTCCTGGCTTTTAACATGAGGGTGAATGGCAGTAAGGGAGGACAAACCTCCCTTTGGGCGGGTCTAGCCAGAGGCTCTGGATTTAGCGCCTAACATCAGTGAACCAGTCAGCAGAGCTGACTGCGCTGGTGAATACCCAATCAGAGAGAGGGGGTTATCAATGATATCATGCAAGAATCTTGTCTTGTGTCATTAGTCATACAGCAAGGATAAGAATTGTCATATTTAGTCGAGAAGTTTTTTCTGTTGGAAGCTAGCTTTGTTGATTGCTAATAAAGCCACAATGGAAACAAAGGACGTGGTCCATGTTTTATTAAATACACCATTTCACTTGTTGGACTACAGTGAGAAGGTACGGTCAAAGCAGCAGGGAGATCAGTTCCAAAAATCAAGATTACCAAACCAAATGGTAAGGTCAGTGTGTTCAACACCACATGGGATGAGAAATACCCATGGCTCACTGGCAGCCTAACGAACAACCATCTGTATTGCTGGCCTTGTCTGCGATTGGGGAAATCTCAAACATGGTCTGTTCAGGGATTTAGTGATATAAAGAATTTGGATAGGGCAACAAAACGCCCTGATAAATGTAAAGACCACGTTGGTGCTGCAGTTAGATTGACATTGCTGGGCTGGATGCCAATCGATCAAGTTGTGGATGAGGGTGTACGGATGCAAACAGTGCAGCACACTGTAAAAGTGCGTCATAAAAGAGATACTCTGAAGCGCCTGGTTGATGCCACTGCTTATCTGCGCATACAAGAGTTGACATTCAGGGGGCATTTCAAGGGGGCCAGTTCAGACAACAAGGGAAACTATAGAGAGCTAGCAGAGGTGATTGCATGATATGACAATTTACTTGCAGACCATGCGCAGTCTTCATCGGTGTTTACCAGCATGTCTAAAACCATCCAAAATGATGTGATTGATGAAACCACAGACATAAGCTGTTGTTCACAGCTCTCAGTCATCGTCAGATATATAGACCATCAGGAAATGATTCAGGAACGTTTTCTGGGTTTTTTCAATGTGTCAGGTGGGCGAGATGTCAGGGTAGAATTTTGAACAGAAACTCATTGCACAAACTTATGATGGTGCTGCAGTGACAGCCTCAGATCTTAATGGTTTGCAGGCTAAAGTAAGAGAAGTGGCTCCTAGTGCAACGTTTGTTCACTGCTATGCCCATCGCATGAATCTGGTCTTTAGTCAGGGTGTCAAGTTCATCCCCAAGGCAAAAGTCTTTTTCGTTATGCTGGGTGGCTTCATGTCTTTTTTTCCAAATCCAGCAAGAGAGTGGCAACGCTTGAGGGATTTGGTTGCGCTAAAATGCCTAGGAATGCTCCAACACGTTGGAATTTCTCATCCAGGGTGGTGAATACAGTTGCCTCTAATTATGACAAATTGGTAGAGATGTTTACTCACATTCTTGAACATCCATCTATGGCTGACGAGACCACAAATTTGGCTGATGGATTGAGGGCTAAATTAGACGACTTTGACTTGATGTTTTTCCTTTTTACTTTCGAGGAACTGTTTTCACACACTGATGTTGTATTTGACATCTTGCAACACAAATCAACGGATGCTTCCTTTTGCAAAAGGCGCATAGAAAACCTTATGCAGGTGCTGGATAGCTAAAATTAGAGAGGGCCTTTGACAAGACATGCACTAAAGCTGCGACACTGACAGAGGACCCAGAATTAGCTCATAGGAGGAAAAGAAGACAGGGCCAGCAGGATCAACATCAGGTCTATAAAAGCTGTATGATTCCATTCATGACAGCATCAGGGCCCAAGTCACTCAGCACTTCCAACATCTTGACTGCTTGCATTTCATGGAGCTTTTAGATTTTGAAAAATTGGACTCTTTCAAAACAGAATTCCCAGCTCAGGCACTGGCCAACTTGTCAGAGACATATGGCCATCGCTTTGATGAGGTGAAATTGAAAGTAGAACTGCAGCATTTTTATAGTGATACAGAGAGCCATTCATCCCGAAAACTCTGTGATGCAATTAGCTTCATGAAATTCAACGGGCTTGATGAAGCAATGCATATCAGTGCTACCTCTGCAGGGGTTGAGAGAGGTTTTTCATGCCTGAAGCGAATAAAAAGTCATTCCAGAGACACTATGGGACAGGACAGGCTGAAAAATTTAGCCATCATTTTGGTTGAAAAGAGGATTGTCAAGTCGCTTCAACGAAATCCTCATTGGTATGACAAGGTCATAGATATCTTTGCTACCCAGACAGCCAGGACAGTCAGCTTCTTTTTCAAATGAATGCCCATGTACCCTCAGTAATTAGCTTAAACCTGGCACATTCCGTTCACCCTAAGACTACAGTTTATCTGTTTCAATCGCTATAACAATCTGTTTTTAAATTCTAGCAATTTAGCTTTAAAACAACAGAATGCAGCAAATTCATTTTTATGGTATATGGTCATGTAAAAGATAGAACACAACTGTCATTCCCACTAGCCACCCAAGCTATGCACTATGTAGTCCTGTGGTCAGCTCACCCCTTGAATATGTAAGAACTGCTTTCACAGCACAACATTGCCAACTATATCCCAAAAAGACACCAATTACAATGCTAGCAAGCTTTTATCAGTTCTTCCTGTGCTGTTGTTGTATTTTGTGTATGTCTATTTGGTAGTTCGCTCACTAGTTGTAGACCAAAACTCCTTACTGCTGCTTTAAATGTGTTTGGGTTTACACGCCTGCATATGCCCTCACTTAACACTCCCACCACCATCACCAAACTTCACCAAGCGCACCTTCCTTCCTTCCCTACTTTTACAATCACCAGCCGCAACTGCCTCACAGGGCTCAAAAAGTGGTGCTGCACACATCTCACACTGCTCTGAACTTTCTGCTAAAAACCACGGGACCACAGAAACTGTCACTTAACATTAACATGTTAAGTGCCAATGTATGTTTTCATGCCTCACAGGATTTGCAACAGCACAAACCTGAACCATTTTTGGAGGTGCGTTGGTGGACATTGGGTGATATTCCTCACATTGGGAATACTACGCAGCCCAAAAAGAGACAATCAAAGCAAAATTGCATGATACAAGTTTGAGAGAACCACAAAAATCCCTCAGTCAGGACTGAGACTGGTAGTTAAGCAGGAACTACATACTGGAATAACCAATTATACAAGGCTCATCTCACCATGACATCTTCTGCATTCACACAGGATGTAATATGCTTGTTTGCAGCCAATGGCCGTCTTTGCACCACAGGCCACTCAGCACACTACAGTGGAGTGCGTGGTCACTGGAGAGAAGGTAGTGCTCCACATATTGTCATCTGTGCAACTTGTGGGTGCCTGCGGTTGACAAGTCACAGCGTGCCTGAGAGCAGTAAGCGAAGAGTTCCCACAGCCTTTTTACACGCCCCATCACTGGGGGGGGGGGCAAAGCTGATTCTTTCCACCGCTGTTCAACTGCAGCATGAAAAGAAGCAGTCGCTGACATCTTGTGTTTCAGAGAAGAATACGTGTTTGTCTGCACTCTCCAGGGTCGTCAGTGTGATTAAAATGTTTAATTGACATGCACTGAGCCCATGTAAAACTTTACAGTAAAGATTGAAATCAGAGTATGGATCAGAGCGGGACTATCACGCACTGGGAACCATTAGGTGCTGTAGGAGGTAGCGCAAGCAGGGGGTTCATGGACAGTGAGGGAAGGTCATGAAGCATTCCACAACACTCTGTGGAGTTCCAGAATGCTGCTGTTATAAAGAGCTCAACCTGGAAACTGGGCAGACTGGCTGTTAGGCTGCCTCCGGAGGGGGTGTGGTCCTCAGGAGGGTGGAGAAACTCCAGGAAGGCGGACACTCCTCCTTTCATGTGGAGGCCATCTCATGCACCCTGATATACAGAAAGTCCAGAGTTTGCCCATTCTCTAACACACTGGGGTGGCTGGGTAGCACAGTGGTAAGGAGCAGGGCTTGTAACCAAAAGCTTGGTGGTTCTTTTCTGGGTCACTGCTGCTGTACCCTTGGACAAGGTACTTAACCCAGAATTGCCTCAGTAAATATTTAGCTTTATAAATAGATAACATGTGAAACTGTAAGCTATGTAAGTTGCTCTGGATAAGAGTGTCTGCTAAATGATAATAACAGAATGTTACTTTTCTGCCATGTTGCGTCATTGCGGGAACACTGCTGTAGCATTATAGAAAGATGGTGAGGATGTGTCCATCTATATGTTTGCTGGGTGTAATTGTGAATTGAAACATATGCAGGCTCAGGGCCAGGTACTTCACACAGGAACATCCTGCAGAATATCTCACCTCATTCGAGAATACCCAGCTGGAGGCGACATTCTAGTTAATGTGTATTTTCCATATGTTAATTATAACTTCAAACCAGCCTGATGTGAGAGCAGAGCATTTTAAATGTCTCACCAGAGGTGTCAGACGACACCTGACAGGTGTTGATGAGTGGATTCCAACATCCAAACTGACTTTAACCTTGAATTTAAACATTAACCTTCACAGAGGAAAATGCAGGCTGCTTGTGTCGAGAAGACTGCATGGAATATCTGGAAAATTTCAAACGCAAGTTGCAGTAGCTACACTATATGGACAAAAGTATTTGGACGCCTGACCATTACATTGTAATGACATTGTATTCAAATACATATACTTTAATATGGAGTTGGTCCCCCTTTTGCAGCTATAACAGCTTCCACTCTTCTTGGAAGGCTTTCCACAAGATTTTGGAGTGTTTCTGTGGGAATTTGTGCCCATTCATTCTGTAGAGCATTTATGAGGTCAGGCACTGATGTTGGACGAGAAGGCCTGGCTCGCAATCTCCGTTCCAGTTCATCCCAAAGGTGCTCGATGGGGTTGAGGTCAGGGCTCTGTGCAGGCCAGTCAAGTTCTTCCACACCAAACGCATCAAACCATGTCTTCATAGTCCTTGCTTTGTGCACTGGGGCACAGTCATGTTGGAATAGAAAAGGGCCTTCCCCAAACTGTTTTGCCAAAAAGTTGGAAGCATAGCATTGTCCAAAATGTCTTGGTATGCTGAAGCATTAAGATTGCCTTTCACTGGAGATAAGGGGCCTAGCCCAAACCCTGAAAAACAGGTGTGGCCAAATACTTTTGTCCATATAGTGTATATGAGGACATTGTTGCTACTGTTTATGTCAGTGCTTGTGACATTTGCACTGAGTTACACTGTGGCACTGCCAAGCCATTAAACATGCTAGCTAAATCTTATTTATAGAACATATTTTTAGGTTACTTTGAGGATACTCAGCCCAGGTCTTATTGAGCCACAGAGAACAATATCTATGCATGCCTTCAAGCTAATATCCTCCTTCAGCTTTGAGAGCACTTGTTGTTGAAAGAGAGTGGGGAAATATGCTAGACTGTTCCTTCAATAAGCCCTCAAAAAGTCCCCTCAGCTTTTTCATGCTTTGTTCCCTTTATGCAGCCTAATACTGGAATAACCAATTCTATACAAGGCTCGTCTCACCATGACATCTTCTTCATTCACACAGGATGTAATATGCTTGTTTGCAGCCAATAGCTGTCTTTGCACCACAGGCCGCTCAGCACACTGCAGTGGAGTGCATGGTCACTGGAGAGAAGGTAGTGCTCCATATAATGTCATCTGTGCAACTTGCGGGTGCCTGCGGTTGACAAGTCACAGCGTGACTGAGAGCAGTAAGCGAAGAGTTTCCACAGCCCCATCACTGGGGGGGGGGGGGGGGGGGGTGAAGCTGATTCTTTCCACCGCTGTTCAACTGCAGCATGAAAAGAAGCAGTCGCTGACATCTCGTGTTTCAGAGAAGAGTACGTGTTTGTCTGCACTCTCCTGGGTCGTCAGTGCTTGCGGCAATGAGTGGTGCAATTGTGCATTCCAAACTGGGAGAAAAGGGAATAAGCATTGGACCTTCCAGATTTACAAAAAAGAAGTAATATTGCAAACATGACAAAACCCAGCACAAAAATCACTGATCATTTCTAACAAGCTGCACGGATGTTTCAGAATGGAGAATGTAAAAGTTTAAAATGTGATTAAAATCTTTAATTTACATGCACTGAGCCCATGTAAAATTTTACAGTAAAGATTGAAATCAGAGTATGGATCAGAGAGGGACTATGACACACTGGGAACCATTAGGTGCTGTAGGAGGTAGTGCAAGCAGGGGGTTCATGGACAGTGAGGGAGGGTCATGAAGCATTCCACAACACTCTGTGGAGTTCCAGAATGCTGCTGTTACAAAGAGCTCAACCTGGAAACTGGGCACACTTGCTGTTAAGCTGCTTCCGGAGGGGGTGTGGTCCTCAGGAGCAGAGCAAAGCAGTTGGAGAAGGGTTTGGGGGGGAGCAATTGAGCAACCAGCCACAGCTTTTTCAGATAGTGCTTTTTCAGACAGGCCCTGCCTGTCTATTCTAATAATAATATTCTAATCTATTCTAAGCCTAATATACATATTGAGATTCCTACAAAATTGTAGGTGAACTGCAAGCTGACCAGATGAACATCACAGCTGAGATGTTGCACAGTAAGGGAAGCCAAGATTGACGCATCACACGCATTTCGAAATCAGGAAATTTCACTGTGTCACCATCTTGGGACCTGGTGATGATTAGTTACCAATTGCATCTGTGAAGCAAGCCCTTCTTTTCTTTCCACTTATGTGACTGTTGTAACATTACCAAGTTAGGTAAGTCTTTAGCATTGTGTTGGTCTGCTTCTCTGTGGCCTGACTACAATGGAATATTAATGGGACCATGTTAACAAGACTGGATCCGACCAAAGAATTGATTTGTATGTCACACCCCTGGTAGCTCTGATCACTTTGTGCAGAAACATTTTCTTGAATAATGTATAACCAAGAGTTTTGGTCTCTCACAGTTTGGACCCTGGACTTAACCCTGCCCCCGCTGAGAGTACCCATACTATTGGAGGAAATGTATTTGTTACATCACAAAAGGTCGCAATATTAAGCATGCAGATAAACCCAGCTCTGGCCAGTTATTCCTCTCTTCCTGATTGGCCAGGTTGCGAGAGTCTGCCCATATGTTAACATCATTTTGCTCTTTTTAAGCGGAGATGGGAGTTGTGTAACGTGATGGCACCTGCATTTAGAGATGAAGTTCCACCACCTTAAGCAACAACAGACCATTTTCTCACACTTCTATTTTTCTCGCTTTCTCCCTTTCATAGAGTTGCTCTGTCCCCATCCATTATTCTCAGAAATAGAGAAAAATAAACGGAGTATGAGCCTACATGCTGGCTTAGAAGTGAATGGAGTATAATTTCAGTTTCAGTTTCAGATCAAATTTTGTGTGAGAACTGATGATCAAAGTGCAAACAAGGTTGTCCATATACCCACCAGGGGGCACCAAAAGCATTTGAAAAGGTACCTGACTAAATCAGCAAGCAGGCATATAGCATAACTGCCATTATACCTGGTCCTTAACATTGGGTAAACACCTTTTAAAAGTGCATGATAGACCCATACTTTCATTTTTTAATATTAAGCAGAGCTGTAACACTGAGCAGAGCTAAACAGTATTTTCTTTGAACAGAAGAGTATTACAGTAATAAGCATGGTGTAGAGACATGAACTGTGGTAAGTCAACTGGGATGAATAAACACTCCTCACTCACAGGACAAACTTTAGAAAAAGAATAGGATTTTATTCTGCATTAAAAAGTGTTCTGGAAACCCATGTCCAGATTTCCCCGAGATGTACTAATTTGTTTCTTCAAGAAAATGATTCTAAAGCTTGAGTCATATGCACAAGGGAATCATTTTCAGCGGGACATATAAAATGTGAACTTTGGCCAACTGGAAAATGACAACTTTTCAAATCAAAATATGTAAACAGCTCGTCCAATCTGGGCAGACCTTACAATCCTCTCACTGGTACTTTTAAATACAGACATGGGTACATGTTTTCAATGTGCACTTCCCACAGAACACCAGTCTTAAACCAGTCCACAAATATGCACACAACAGGAAGAGCAATCGATAACAGATATAATGAAGAGCCAACACAGGAAGAGGGGAAGGCAGAGATTTACAAATCAGGGTGGCAAGCGGGAAAGATGCCCACAACAGGAGAGAGACGAGACAAGAGAAGAAACTCAATCAGCGCAGCAGCTCACCCGCACAAACAGCTGTCAGACCTGACTAATCTGAGCCCCCTTGGGAGCCAGTGTAATCTCTTTGCCAAAAGGCCAAGATGAGCTACCCGCAATCCTTTTCTCCAAGATGTGGGGTGCCATAAGCGACATCACACGTAGACAAGGTACTCTGCAAACACAGTGATGGCACCACTGAATGACAAGGCAAATAATAATCAAGCTCAGCTCTGATTTTCTCATCATTTGGCTTAAGAAAGAAGTAATAATAACAACAATAATAATTACTATTATTGTTATTATTATAGAAGCAAAAAAGCACTTTGGGAGATGATAAATTTGAAAGGCAACAGAAACCCACTGTACAGCCACTGAAGGGATGAGTAGAGCTCCATCGGTCATACTATTAACCATTTAATAACTAGATCTGTCCAAGTAGGCAGTCCAAAGCAATGTGACTGCCCAAACCTCGGATCCCAGTGAATTTCGACAGACTCACTAGAGGGCTCTCACACCCATGGATGGTATCGCCTTTTTGGACAGATTGGTTTTTGGTATCTGCAGGCAGCACCTGCTGTCAATTTAAGTGAGTAGCACAAAGAAGAAATGATGCAATAGCTAAGGGGTGTACTGGAAACCATCATGAATTGTACCGCAACAGATAATTCCATCCCTCACCTGAAGAGGGCTCCTCATGAAATAGCCACCCTTCACTGGGCTAAATCAATCTTTCACCCACAATTATAACAAAAGAAATGTGTTTTCATCCAGATAAAACTTGATAAACTTCAGTAATTTATCAGTGCCAGTTATCAAGTTTTCCAGAGCGCCGTTCATAGTTCTAAAACAAAGTGGGAATCGGAAGCTCTGAGCTGATGTCTGAATCAACCTAGAATAACATTACAGCAGAACAGAACAGAACCAACTGAACAGAACAGACTCCAAACATTGCTAACATCATATCACATGACCCTTAAACACAGCCAGTCTGAATTAGGTCAATCCTGGAAGTTTAACACGTCTATTGTGGGGGAGCAGTAGTCAAATATTCACTGTAACAGTAACTCTAATTGTCAACTCTAAAAGTAGAAAAATAAGAAACACATGTCCCAATGCAATTCTAAGACTTGCATTTAAATTAGTTCATTTTCATTATAGATACTCTATGTTCACTTAAAGTATTTTTATAAATTTACAAATGAATTCTAACTACACAAATGGTATACAGGCTAAACAGAAGCCAGTAAAGTACATGCAAGCAGTGTCTGAGTTACCTTCATTCAGACTGCAATTACACACATACAACTAGTGTCAGAATGGCATTCAGATTGCAATAATCCACATACAACCAGAATCTGAATGACACTCAAACTGTAGTTGCACATACAACTAGTGTCGGAATGGCATTCAGATTGTAATGACCCACATACAACCGGAACAAGAATGACATTCAGGGTACAACACACATACATCCAGTATCTGAATGATATTTAAACTGTAATTGCATACACACTTTCCTGTGTAGCTGGTGAGGGGGGGGGGGGGGGGGGGGTTTTCCAAATTTTCCCCCATTCTGATCCCATAACCCCTGTCACCAGGTTGTTCTCTCACCTCCTGTTTGTGGAACTCTCCCGGACCTATCACCGCACCAATGACAGAGGATCTGAGGCTGCTTGTACTTCTTTCTTTTCAGATGACGTTTCTCACTGCATCTTAGACACAATAGGTCATTTCCAATGGAAAAACAACAATCGAGTAGGGTCATTGTAAAAAAAGAGAAACTTCACATTTAGGTTTAATATTTTGTAATTCTTGTGCATGTCACAGAAAACAAATATCCTTAAGATACTGGTTTAAAAAATGCATCAGTAAAGATTCTCATTCCAGATTCTTTCACACAGGCTTCTTAGCTCCAAAGATAATGAACTAAAGACAATGTTCCCATAACATTACACAACAATGTTCCCATAACCATCTGAAAAAATACTATTTTCTGCATTCACTTCCCCGGGGGGGATTAATTCTGATCACAGTGGCGGTGTGGGTTTCATCCGGTTCCTTGATCCTGAAGGAGGAGTAACACAGAAGGGACTGTGATAAAGTGAAAATTTGCCACAGAAACAAACAGAGAGAAACACCATGGGAAATGTAGTTTCCTTATGGAAGAATGTAGTTTCAAAAGTCATCCACCAGGGGTGACCTATGGGAATGACACAGTGACACTGATGCACACATAAGATCCCCTTGCCTCTCATAGAAGAAATGAAGAATGAGTCATAAATACACACGCAAACGTGACCCATTTCTTTCCCCTTAAAAATGGGATTGTTAAAAAAAGTCATACAAATATATTGCACTTCTCATCGTGATCCATTGTAACAGGGTAGGATGCGCAAATCATAGCTAGATTAACACGCTGTCGGAGAGAAAATGCTACACACTGTGTGTACAGACAGAGACATGAGAAAAATACACACAGATGAGTCCAAAAACAGTCCAAGATTCCCAGCTCACAAGTGGCCAGTTGCAGCCAGATCCTCACAGTGACAGTTTATTGTTCTCCTGAATGGATCAGAACCACAGTTCACCTCCGTCGGCTGTATGGGTAAACAAAAAAAAGCAAAAAAGTCCAGAGCATTTGCTGGAGGAGTCCGCCGTTCAAAATAGTAGAGAGCAATCTCAGACACACCCCCTGACAATGCAGGTCATGCCCCCAGTGATAACACGACTACCACGCCCCCTCTTCGCTCCTCCCCCTCCTCCCTCAGCTGGACACCAGCAGGCGCTCCAGGGCCAGCTGCAGGTGGTCCCAGTTCTTCCAGAAGAGTGCCAGCGCTGTCGCCGCAATGACAGTGCCGAGCACGTGCAGGCGGCTGCGCATGAGCGGCGTGGTGAAGCGCGCCACCGTGGAGACGCACACCAGGATCACCGTGACGATGGCCAGCATGATGTTGATGCACTTGCCCAGCAGCACCTTGGCGTCCGTGCTCTCCAGCTGCACCACCTGCTGCTGCTGCTGCTGCAGCTCCAGCTTGGAGATGCGTGTCTGGCACGACTCCAGCACCTCCTGGTGGACAGAAGGTGGAACAGCAGTGGAGATTTAAAGATACTGTTCAACTTTCTACTCACAACACACAATAACTCATGTTCATGTATCTGCAGGAATATATTTTCTCGAGATTCCTGTGAGTTCCTGTTACAAAACAACCACATTGTCAGTATAACAGTAACAGTGCACTACACATGTGATTTATATCTTGTAAAATACATTAAAGAGCACATTCATTAGTGCAGTGCCTTCCAGCTGGAAAGAGGAAGCATTGCCTGGCGTGAAAAACCGAAACACTTGTGTTACCACCTGCACTTTCTCTCACCTTTTGTCTTTTGGTAACCCGAGAGCCTGGGACCACTTGTGTGAAAACCATCCATTGCATTTGTGTTTATATTACTAGGTAGCTAGCAAGTTTAGTTGCCTGTTACACCAACAAAATGCTTTTCGGAAGTTTGATTAACAAGAACAATGACCCTGTATGTACCTGTACATATCTTTTCTTTTACATCATGTTTTTACTATGATTATGATTGGGTGTGAATGAAAACAGGAGACCCTGTATATTTTCCCTGAGGGACCTGTGAGGTGGGAGCAACCCGCAAAAGAAACTGCGGATGCCATTTCGATGGCTGCGAGCACGACCCAAAGCGGACCGTGATGCAACCCCATTCACCATTACGGTCGTCCACCCTCTGCGGGGTACCTGGATGTCCCGGGCACGCTCGTACGCCTGGTACGCCACTTTCTCCTCTATGCTGGCCAGCTCCTGCTTCAGGTTGGTGGTCTCATGCTGGTGGAGCTCGGTAAGGTCATTCAGCTGGTCCTCCAGTCTCTCATATCTGTGGGAGGGACCAAGATTAGATTACCGTCTGGGTTCGGGTTCTGTTGCTATCAGTGTTCAAAATCAGTTTTGTTTATCTTTTGTTGCTTGCTTAAATATGTTATTTTTTGTGTGTACCTCGAGTATATGATTGTACATGTGTGTTCTGTTTTGTACTGTTGAGTGTGTGGTATAACTTCAATAATACATGTGAATGCGTGGGCAACACTGTGCTGTCATTAAAAGCATAACAGAACCAAACTGATCCAAACTGAATTGAGTGACAGACAGAGTAGGGAGACGGAGCAGGAGAGACAGAGCGACAGAGAAAGAGAGAGACAGAGGGAGAGAGAGAGAGCGTAAGAGACACGGGGGGGGGGGGGGGGCAGATACAATGCTAATCAGATTAGACCAAATGCTAATCAGCCTGCCTGCTGGCAAAACCATCTGATATGTTATAAAAATTGAATCATTTATCAGTACCACAACATTACCACAACGACACTTGCATGAAAATAACCAAGCATGCTTTGTAGGTCTTGTGTAAAATCCACACTGATTTCATGAACAGCCTTGACAGCAATCATTGACAAAACAATTTTCTCCAGCGGCATTCATTTGATTTATTGCAGTAGCTTCAAAGAGCTTCAAACACATAAGGGTAATTACCTGACTTGCACAGAGATGGGACCTGGGAGAATGGGCACACTTTATCTATAGAGGGGAACACATTCCATACATGTAGGAAAACTTGAAATGTTGCATACAAAGCTGGGGTTGAGCCACTTCATCTGATCTGGCGCATACATGACTCACGCCTCTCCAGGAGAATGACAGCCATATAATCACTGAGGCCAGGGCCTGCAGCATGGCAGCCTCATCCCCAGCATTCTGCAGGAGAGCCGAACCACAATGACTAACCACAGCAGTGACCTGCGCGGCATGCGACCCCCTGCACTTTAATGAGGCGCCTGGGCCACAGCCATCGTGCAGTCACCGCCACAGGGCAGTGAGCCCGCGAGCCAATGAGATCAGATGGAACAGCTCAACTCCAGCTTGGTATACAATATTTAAAGTTTTCCTTGTTGTATGAAATGTGTTCCCTTCTACAAATGAAGTGTTACTGTTCTGAAAGTCAGTTCTGCGCAAGCCAGGCATGATTAGCATTATGTATACGAAGCGCTGTGAGCCTACTGCATTAAATCAAATGAATGCTGCTGGACAAAACAGTTTTGTCAATGGTTGCTGTCAAGTCTGTTTCACAAAATCAATGCAGATCTACACACAAGACCTACAAAGTATGCTTGGTTATTATCGTGCAAGTGTCTCATTTGAAAATATTGGTGTTGTGGCGCTGATAAACGATTTTTATGTTTTATGACATATCAGATGGTTTTGCCAGCAGGTAGGCTGATTAGCATCTAGTCTAAGCTGACTATCATTGTTGGGCTAAGGTGCCAGGCTCACCTGTATCTCTCCTCTTGCAGGGTCTGCGTGATGAAGCCATAGTCCCGCTTGAACTGGGCCTTCAGGCCCTCCATGTCTTCGGCAAGCTGCGTCTGGGCCTGGCGGATCTCGCGGGCCTCCTGCAGCAGTGCGGCCAGCTTGCCCCGGGCGTCCTCGGAGCCACCAGCGGACCGGTTGCCGTTGCTGTCGGCTGAGGCTGACGTGCCGGTGGAGCACTCGTCGTCGCTGGGGTACTTGGGCTTGGCCATGATAGTGGCGCTGCCGCTGAGTGCGCGGGCGCCACCCTCCTGGTGGAAGGGCGACGGTGCCTCCATGGAGCTCTTGAGGTGCGCGATGTTGTCAGCGCTGCCGAACTTGTTGCGGATGAGGTTAGCGAACTCGCGGGACTTGTTGAAAAAGAAGGGCGGCGAGAGTGAGACGCCGGGCCCGATGGTCTTCACCTTGTCCAGGCACGGGTGCCGGCCGCTCCCGCTCATGTCCTTCAAGCCGTCCTTCAAGCCATCCTTCAAGCCATCTTTCAAGTTGTCCTTCAAGCCATCTTTGGCGCTGTCCTTTGGGCTGTCTTTGGTGCCCTCCTTGAGGCCGTCCTTGGGGGGCTCCTTGGCCTCACGAGAGGCGCCGTTGCTCTCGCAGTCCCTCATCCTCTTGTGGTAGTGTTCCAGCTTCCTCTGCAGGTATGCGATGCTCTGTGCAGACTTCTGGTTCTTCTTCTCGAACACCTGCTTTATGCGTGCCACCTGCTGCTTGTCAGCACTGTCCACCAGCGCCAGATACTCTGCTACATTCTCGTCGCGTGCTGTCTGCTCAATCTTGATCTGCTCCGTCACCTTCAGGATCTTCTGCTGCAGACTGTCGATGCCCAGCCGGCCCCGGTTGAAGTCCAGGCCCAGGCCTGAGCCCAAGGCCGAGCCGGTCGATGACTCCAGGTCCAGGCTGGTCTCCGAGCCACCCCGCCGGATCGGGACTGGGATGCTGAGGACGTTCCCGTCACCGTTCCGGTCTGCCTATCAAAGGGACAGGGGAAGAAAAAATGCACGGTCAAGCTTTACAATGGCTGCATTATGGGTATATGAATGCACAGCAGGACATATCCATGCAGTTGGAATGGTCAGCAGAGAGCCCCACTGTGGACCACACAACAAAGCATGGTTGACAACATGCGAATGAGTCAGGCAACCACACGAGGTACACAGAAAGGAATTCACTGCTACAACCCAGGACCCACAAAAAACTTTCCTTATTAGTTCACACCCTAAGTGGGGGACTGGAGCTTTGAACAAAGGGTCATGTCCATTGAATTTATCTGGTCGCCCCAGTTACGGATATATGCTGTCAAGAGCAATAATGTGCTGCCTCTTCACAAAAAGCTTTCAGTGTTCTGTTCCCCCATTCAGAATTTCCAGTTCATGTTAAGTTCATGAACAATTGAATTTATTATGTCTGCAAGGTGAGTTTTGTAAGACTGTATTAGCTGCTCCACAGAAAAGCACATCAGAGGATGGTTACATAAATGACCTTCTAACCTGAAACTTTTTCAAGGTAATCAAAATGTATTGTGTCAGCCCAGATCCATTAAAAAAGTTCGCCTACGTTCAGGGATATCTGAGTGCGTTTTCACTCTTTTGCCTTCGTTTTAAAAGTGTTTCCATGACAACAAGGGCATTCACAAGTACTCCTGGTGATCTGAAGAGCATGATTAAGATGTACTAACAGAAATAAATAAAAGACACACAGTTTGGGTGACCCTGCTGTCCCTGACAAACAAGAAAATAGGGATGATACCTGACCCCGTGAACTGCTGAGACCTGACACCCCCACTCGCGGTGAGTTTGAGCTCAGACTCGCAGCCCTGCGGACTTTGACCTGTGAACCCTCAAACACATCAGCCAGCCCTAGAGCCCTTTCTACAAAAGAGTACTAGTTGTAATGAGCCTGCTAATCGTAATAGACCCATGGGCTTTAAAATGAGACAAAAAAGCACTCAGAGATCGTAACTCTGGATTGGAAGAGGGGAGGCAATCTAACGAGATTAGGCTGGAGGGCAGTTCTTGGTTTGCATCTCTCCCTGACAGCACAGCAGATAAGGGTGTGCCAACACTGTCCTGGCAGCCCTGTGGGTCGAGGCCCTGGCGTTGGTTAAATGGGTGGAGTTCAGCTGTGGGGGACACACACTGGCAGACATCACTGCCCCCTTGACACGCACCCCAGCCAGGACAGCCCCAGCTTTTGTTCAAAACATAGTACAGACGGCTTTCTAAGACTGAGTCACGGGAAAAAGGGAGGGAAAACTGAAGATGAAACATAATATATTACAATTCACGCGATTGAGTGAACTTAAATATCTGAATAACTTTCTCAATTTGCAGGGTCAGACAGGAGTGCTGAATGCAGTGACCCCACCAAAATGAATTAAAAACTGCTGGTGCTCTAAAACCAAGCTCATCAAAAAGATAAGGATACTGAATGGAGATTGTGATTGAGCTGAGTCTCTTTCCAGGTTGCATTTTGCAGTATGAAGAGAGATGAGTGACAGAGATGGTGTGTGGGTTGGGGTTTTGGGAGGGAGGGGTTTTTATGCTGGCTCACAGAACAGCTCAATGAACTGAATAAAAGAAAAGATTAGGGGCTGAAGGAGGGGCCACACCCACCATCCCACTGCACAGGGAACACAGTCATCTCTGGGTGATCCTGTCAGATCCAAATTACTCAGCATCTCTCACCGTGTGTGTGTATGCCATGTTTAGAATTTGTGGCTTTGCTTCTGTCTTCTACAAAAAGGACAAAGATGAAAAGATTGTTTTTTAACATTCTTACTCTGTCACAAGAACAAAGTGAGTCAAAATACAGCTACAAAAAAAGTCCAACAAAAGTCACTCAATCTGGTGGCTATGTTCTCACAACAGAAAAATGTTCCCAGGAACATTCTGGTCATTACGTGACCGTTTCAAGAACACTCACAAGCGTTCAAGAGATCACATACATCTAGCTCTGCTTGTACTCTGCTTGCAGGGCCTGGAGTCAAAGAACACCGCACTTTCATATGGAAAAAATATCTTTACAGTGCACGTCTGTTTACATTACATTACAGTGGCACAGCTGACATATCCAGAGCAAATTACATAGCTTACAATTTTTATGTCATTCATTTATACAGCTGGTTACTTGCTCAGACAGTCAAGGTTAAGAACCTTGCTCAGGGATATAACAGCAGTGCCGAGCTGGGCGATCAAAACAGCAACCTTTGGGTTATGAGTCCCGTTTCTTACTGCTACATCACACTGCTGGCCCAGCTGCCACTATAGTTCATAGCATCTGGAAGGTGCCCCTTGACCTTTCAGGGCTGGCGAGGAAACCAGCAAAGAGCTCCCTCGCTCTTTCCCCACTCCACAGTAGCCAATCAATGCTCAGGAGATCTCCAAACTGAGAACAGAACACTTCCGGAGGGAAAAGGCCCACCTTTGAGTTGGTGGGGTGAATATTTATGAGAAGAAAATGAGCTGAAACTTTAAAGGTCAGGGTCTCCAGTCTGCCACTCGCTCACCTGACGCCAGGAGCGAAGAAACGTGTACGCGCTCCAATTAAAATTCTGCAGAAAAGCTAGTTTCATTGTTTTCTCTTTTTCTTTGTTCTGTTGTCTTCTTGCATCGGCACCACTGTGATTTATATGCGGGGGACGTATTCGTGCTGGTTTGCAAAGGAGCCTGGAACAATGCCCAATGTCTGGAGCGGTCAGTCCCTGAAGACAATGCAAGAGCTGAAACCATACGGACAAACTCCGCCGTCCCACCAGCATGGTTCCAAATCAGCACCTGTCAGCGGGGAAATGGCATTGTGCATTTATGACTGTGGTCTCATCAGAAGCAGTTTTCTGAGCTATTTGAATGATTAGTATTATCTTTGTTAAAAGCACACCGAGTGCAGCTTTTATTAATGTAGTTACTGATTGCTTTTAACCTATAGGCCGAATAAAGACAGCAGTTAACCGCTGTTAAACATGGTTGTTGTGAGACGCTATCCTGTGTGGACCGTGCAATGGAAAGTGTGTAAACTCACTGTTTTGTGTTTTAATGGTTTTGAATCAGCACCTGTCTGCTTCTGACGAGACTGTGGTCATCAGAGTCCAACACCATTTCAGAGTGCAGATCTTTTACAGATGTAGTTAGTGATTTTTTTTCAACACATTTTTAACCTATAGGCTGAAATATTCGAGCAGATAACCCCTGTTAAACATGGTCCTGTTGATACACTATGCTGTGTGTACAATGCAATGGGACACCTCCCAAATCCCAGACCAGCCATGTATGGCAACATTACAGTGAGGGTTTCATTGTGAAGATATAATGTGTGTCTAACCACAATATGTGCTGTTGGCAAACCTAAGTCACATGATGCAGACAGAACAGGTGACGATATGCTCCTCCAATCGGCCCGCTTCTTTTCACAGGAAATGCTTGTGTTGAGGGTGGACCGTGGGCATCATCATTCTTGATTGGCTGATCATGAAATGTGACATAAGCTGCTGATTCATTTTTCTGCTTAGTTGCCAGCTATGGGTGACTTGCCTGTTGCCTAGGCAAAGATTCCAATATTGGTCAGTTCCTCTACAGGGATTTAATGATGGAGAAGTCTGTTTTTATTAAACGAATGAAAGCCTTTTGTTTTAGGCACCAGCTGCTGTTATCTAATGCTGGCTGACGTCACACAGTAGTTAGCTAAGAGAATGATCCAGCTAAGTAAATAACTCTTCTCGTTACTATTATGTAACTTGTTCTCTCTAAATGTTCTTGATTGAAAGCTGCCTTGACTTTATGTAAAATAACATGTAAAATGTCTCTAAAATATCGACCCTCTTCTAATGAATTGTTTCGACTGTTCTGGAGGCATCCAGAGGTCCTCCGTTCAAGGAGAGAACTAACACAATACATCTTCACAATCTGTAAGAAAATTTAAGCATGTCAATGATGCCACAGCAACACACTGTCTATGAACTGCAACTGGATGGCTGAAAGACGCCCTCTCTCACTGCCTAATACCACCAGCAGTCATTTCTGGAAAATCTGTAAACAATCTTTTTGTAGGTCTTAAAAGGTAATATCTAACCATTTTCAACTAATTACATTGTGGACATGTACACGCCAATGTTTTTTTCCCCCCACACCTATTTATGAGAGTAGTGGAAATTGAGGGTAACTGCAGGAATTTAGGCGCAATATACATTTTTCTTCATATTTTGTGAAGGTATGAGGTCCCAACTCCCTGTCTCCATAACTGCACTGGCCTGAACTCCACCCTCTTCTCCCTATTCTGTCTGAGCTCATTCAGAGGCATGAGGTGGGCTGAAAACTACAAAACTGAAGTGCAGTCATGCCATGACAGCTCTGCCACATTAAGCTGTCTCATCATGGTCACTGCTTTGCAGTGATACCTTCTTCACCCCCATTTCAGATGACACACAATGTACTGTACCCCCTAACCCGGAACAAGCCACTGACACAGAAGCAAAGGTCGGTGCCTTCTGCACGAAATGTTCTGTCCAAATTCTCAGGCCAAAAGGGCGCAGCCATTGGGGGACGGTTCTGTGACATTAGGAGTCCCAACACACATGGTTGAACATAGTGGTTTTTCCACAACTTCACTGGAAGCCAATCCCCACCAGCTCTCAGCATGTGGCCATTACTTACCCACAGTAATTCTGTTTCCATCTGACAAATGCTCTTATCCAGAGCAACTTACATACCTTACAACTCTTACATGCTATCCATGTATACAGCTAGATATTTACTTGGGCAGGCAGGGTTAAGAACCTTGCCCAAGGGTACAACGGCAGTAGCCCATTGGGGAATTGAACCCACAACCTGTAGGCTACCAGACCTAAATTTATGTTACAGCAAATCTTCGTTTTTCTTCAACAGCTGCTTTTCATACAGATGCCCTGACAAGCTCTACTTCTGCTCTATGCCATGACCCCACGCTGCCACTGTGTGTGTAATGCGTGTGACTTAAAGGTGCGTCCTTGGGTTCAGTAATGATGGGCTTCTGATCTGGTAAGTGAGAAACCGCTAAGCTGTGTGTGAGAAGTCAACCTAGGCTGAGCGGTCACGCACAGTAGCAGGGCCCCACAGTGGCAGTGGGAGAAGTGTGGCAAACATCACTGACTGCCAGAATCAAACTATTTTTCTTTTTTCCCGAAACGCAGCGAGTATTGCCCTTTGGTGCAGAATGCCTGTCAGGCCTTTATGGGCTTAGACAATATTAGTTCTTACATTCTGCCAAAATTAGGGTAAGATGCATTTTTTAATGGAAAGTGTAGCTATTCCTTGAGCAACAGGCCATTTCTACATAAAGGAGCTTCTCAGTCCTCTTGGCCTGTTCTAATACTCCCACCAGACAGTACTCCCTGTACCCAGCTCTTACACTTTCTTTTTACGTATTACATGTCAGGTAACGATCAAGTATCATTCACTGCAGTACAGCATTGGTGGATTTCCCCATTCTCTGGGAAATTCTCTGATTCAGTCCTTCTGAGACACACAGTGTGAGCAGACACAGAAAACAGGTCATGTGATGGTGTGGTTCTCCACAGACTCTCTCTGCATGACACTTGAGCAGGCTTGTGATTTATCAAATGCCATTGCACAGGCTGACTCAGACACTGGACTCCTCACTGGACCAAACACCGACCCCATATTTAGACAGTAGCTCAGTGCATGAGGAGTATTGATACACACTGAGATCAGTGGGCCAGGAGTATCAGTGTGCACTGAGCTATTGTTGTATTCAAACTCATTTTGAATTTTTATCATGTAGTCAGATTCCACAGCTTTTTTATTGAAACCACAACTATACATAACCTCTCCATTTAAACCATTGATTTGAAGCGGGCGGGATCTGAGAGCAGCAACCCGCTCGTCGTCCGTCCCACCTGCCCCAGCAGCTGAGGGGCAGAAAGGGCTAAGATCATTACTAGACTCAATCAGGGAGTGAGCTCCAGCAGCGCTCGGCTCGGCACATGGGGTTAATCCACACCCTCACACATCTGGGCCAGAGGCCATCACTGCAGGGCTCAAACAGCAGAGTCTCAGCCATGGAGATCAGCAGGGCAGAGAAAGCATGATAGTATGTTTTACGTATGTACATCTGTAAGTATTTATTTTTTAGAAGCTTAATTGTTTAGGGTGACATTTATACTTGGTTTTGGTAGTACTGTACACCAGAATGGTCACACTAATAAAGCTTATTTGAAATTTTGAGAGACAGAGACAGGGGAGGGGGAGAGAGAGGGAGAGAGAGACAGAGCAAAAGTCAGACATGATAGCCCCTGCAGTAAACCTTTGTCTATGCTGTGGCTCCTTGATTGGAGCTGCTGTTTCCCAGAAAACCAGGGAGCCGGCCCCTCTGGCACCCCACTGCACCGTCCGCAAAGGGAGGAGTGACAGGAGACTGGCTGTGCGCTCGTGTTCTGCGTGGGCGGTGTCCTCTGGGTCACACTCATCACCACTACATTAAAGCAATGTAACAGTGATCCTCATCTTGGGCCAGTAACAATATTTACGATTGTACATCTTACACAACCCATTCACCCGCTCAAACAAGTGCACATTTTTCCGGGGAGAGGCACAAAGCAACTTCCTCCAGGGTGTAATAGGAGTCCTCGGGGACAGTTTGTCACCCATGAAGACAGGGTCAGGGGTAAAATGTGAAATGAACAGAGTGGCAAAGCCAGACAGGAAGTGAGGTAACAACAGGAAGATCATGGTGGGAACAGAAGAATGTGCTCCTGTGAATAAGCGTGCATTTCCTACACAGACACCACACGCATTAAAGGACTAGGTTTACACTGTTCTCTATGCGTTTACACACAGACAAGAACACAGAGAGGGTGTAGTTAATGTGTTCTCTGCGAGTTTGTACACAGACAAGAAAACAGATAGCACATGGTTAGTGCATTCTCTGCATTTACTCACATACAGGAGAACAGAGAACATGTGGTTAGTATATTCTCTGGGTTTACTCACAGACAGGAGCAGAGAGAGCATGTAGTTGTGGTCAGTGCATTCTCTCTAGGTTTACTCTGTCTAGTTAGCATGTTCTCCTTGTGCGTAAACCCACGGATAATGATGAGAGAGGAGGTGACAGCATGTGGTTAACATGGTCAAGATGAGAGCGCGGTGTGTTCTCCAGGCAGATTCCTCCTGCGCCGCTACCATCTCACTGTGCGGATGCGTTACCAAGCCGGCGAGAGCAAGTTAAAAGTCACTTTAGATGCTGGGCCCCGCTGAGCAAACGAGCAGCCTTCATCAGCACAAGATAAGCCCAGCAACGGAGAGAATCCTCCTGCTTCAAACGCCCACGTGCAGAGGAGAGTGTGGGGGAGGCGCAGGGAAAACAGGGCACAACTGTGCAGCCTGGTGATAGCTGCAAACATACAGCTGAACAAAGAGCTATAATTTTAAGGGAGCAAAGGGAACGATCGCATAGCTGTTACTGGTGGCCTTTGCCTGCGATGCGATTAGCTTACTGAACTGAGCTCACTGAAACCCCCCAGATAACGTTTGTCCTTTCGTCAGACTGATCAGCACGAATCTTACGCCCAGACAACCTGTTATTGGGAAGTGTGGCAAGGGCAGAAACATTGCTCAAACTGGGCACATGCAAGCTTCTCTGCATGAGAGTGAGATTGAGCAGGACAGGTTTGGGAGATTCTGGTAAATTGGGGGTGGGCTTCTGCAGAATGCCCCAAACACACACAGGCAGTCTACCAAGGCCTGTGTGTCGGGGCCCAGATGGGATCATCTCTGCTCTGCTTTAATCAACTGTAGCAGCATATAGCCAATGCACATTTGAAGGCCGGATCAAAGGAGGCATGGTCAGAAATCTGCCCCCTCTGTTTCAAACAAAACTTGAGTGTCTTTACAAACACAGAAACAAAACAACAAATGCTAACTCACTGTTGAACACTAGCTGCAGTGTCCCTACCTATTTGGCCACGCAGCTAAGCTGCTTACCAGCAGCACATGATCAGGGCAAAGCAAAAAGAAGAGGCTAGGACAGGCAAGGACTGTCATGCAGTTCAGGGACTCACACAGGTGAAGGGTTACAACAAGTAATTGGGCACTCAGACAAAAAAAGATATTTCACAGGGAGGCAATCAGAACTCACAATAGCAGTTTCCCCACACAGACAGCTCTCTCCAGCTCTCCACAGTGCGCAGACCAGCAGGCACATGTGTAAACCACAGATCTACAGAGTGATTACTTTTTCCCTTGAAAATCAATATGACAGAATCATACACAGCTGGAGATGTCACAGAGATCATTCAGGTTCGGTGCACTGCATTAGTAGCATCCCATATAGAGGATGAGAGGGATTGGTCATCCTGGGGGAGGTTCATGGAGGAATGCAGGCTGAATGCGCAGGTGGTTGAGTGACAGTGTTGTTAAGGAAAGGAGACAGAGGGGTCCTGTGTGTGTGTGTTTTGTGTGTGTGCATGAGTGTGCATGTGTGTGTGTGTATGTGTGTGTAGGCAGAGTTGTGGGACAGACTACTGTGCAGAGAGCTTGCCTCCATCCTCTCACACTCCTGCCATCGCTGCTGTCAAAGACATTTCTGCAAGCTGCTTTACTCGCATGGTTTCCCGCTGAAATTACAGACACAGTCTTTTACCAGGCACTCTGAGGCAAATCTGCATCTGCCAAAAAAGCCGTTTTGAGACGAAACCAACTGCAGCAATGCTTTGAAAAAGCAGCCACATTCCTGAGCTTCACGGGAAGCTGGAACTGCAGACTGTGAGCAAAGGGATTAAACAGGGTCTATACACACAAAATCAGCAGTCTTGTACATCAGGGATCATGGTCATGTGCTTTAGATCCCAAGTGGATTTCATCAGCATGGTTGTGACCTCCTTGACCTCCTACTGTGGTCATGCCACAAAACTGCAATCTATGTTTTCCTGCTGCTGCAAATGGTGTTGGTGGGACAGCAGTCTCCCCTCTGGCCCAAGTAAATCCATGCCCCAGTGCAGTAATGGGGACACTGTGGTGTAAAAGGTGACGTTCTTTGGAGGCGACTTTAAGATGAGGTCCTGACCCCAGTGTCTCCATGGTCCTTATCGAAAGAGTAGGGGTATTAACCCCTATATCCTAGTCAAATTCCCACACTGGTCCCCCACAGCTGACCACCTAATAATCCCCTACATATGACTGGTTATGCAGTCCCTTGCATTCCAACAGAAACAAATGCAGTTAAGGCCACAGTTAACCATTGTGGTTAAATAAAGGTTAACATACACATAAATGCTTCAGGGGCCCTGCATAAGCATGGCATTTACCTCATAATTTCAGACCAAGACTATCTCCACTCTTAATATATGTTCACAAGTTATCTAGAGGACTGCTCCGAAGGCCCTTTACAGTGATTTATTGCGCTACTCTAAATGCTAATTAGCCAAGCTAAACATCTCTGATAAACACAGCGTCGCACTCGCTACATCGCTAATCCCATTAGCATTTACATTCCCTTCAATATGGCCCATAAATTTAGCTGACGAAAGAAGAGGAACACTGATAAGAAGGAGCCCGTCGAACTCCACTCTACCCCAGGCCCGTTCCGCTGTGCACAAGGCGGTATCTTGCCGCAGAATCGTGGCATATCGGCTGGGAGCTTATCGCCAGGGCTCCTGGGATGTTGTTTCGACAGGGCTCTGAGCCGCATAATTCGGAGCGCATTAAATGCGCGCCTCTCAGTTTTGTTCATGAGCCTTACACACAGGGGCTTTACCTCCCCCCTCCTCCCTGTCCTCCCTCCCGCCCCCCTGCGCTGACACATTTGGCACTGCTTGCTGTGAGAGAGAGAGGGGAAGAGAGAGGTTTAGAGAGGATTGGCCAGTACGTTACAACACCTCTTGGTCGCAAGCCAAAGGATCGCAGATTAGGGACATTGCTTAACGTACCCATCCCTGAAGGAAACCCTGGTTAACGTTTTTCAGACTGAAAATGCGGGCAGGATCAAAACTACAGAAGAACAGGGAATAGCATCTGAGGTCACAGAGTAGGAAATCCAACAAAAATGCACAAACATTCAGTGCCGACAGAGTCCACCAGGTCCGCAGCAAGGGAGGATTTCAAAACAGGCCACAACATTAAAGCCAACTCCCGCTTTTCACATTGCAGGGAGACTGGGTTACTACAGGACAAAGCGTAACAGGGGAGAAAACATTTAGATGTATGTTTATTCCAGCCTTTTGGGTTTGACGAAGCACGGCCAATCAAAACAGATGTATGGCACAGCCGATAGCCAGCGTCCGACTGGTCATGTGACAGTGGCTCTGGACACATTCTGCAGACGAGTGTTTGGGCCAGGGCAAACTCAGCAGGGAGCAGCGTCTGCTCGATGACCCCATTATTTATGAGGGCATCGCTGAAAATGCCTGTTACTCCAGAAAAGCATTTGATGTGCTCTAATTTGAAGATTAAGAATGCTGCAAGCTTTTCCACAAGCTACCATGAATCAGAGCAGATGAGATTTCCTCTTTAAACAAGTATGGAGGCGCTAACTTCATGAGATGCCTGGACAAGAGGGCCCCAGAATGGCTGTTCCTTGGGTCTGTTTGGCTGTTCCCCGCACCCCCCTTGGTTTTAATTCTGCCTGCACAGTGGCTGCCCCGTCAGTGCACCCAAATGTGACAGGAGAATTACGACACTAGGATAGGGCATGCCGTGTTCTCAAAGAGACCAGGTTTTTGGAGGCAGCACAAGTTTCACACATACATTCACCTGGGCTGAGCACTAAGTATATGATTACTATCCCTAAAATCATACACAAAGAGACAAGATACACACAGCAATTCAGACAAATGGACACATTCATGACTACACACACACACACACACACACATACACACAGGCATGAGAACATGCAAAAGCATACTAAAACAGCACAAATTCAGGTCAGGTTGTAGGTTTGGCTTTGACAGGTGTATCAGCTGATCGAGGTGAGACTGCTAATTAAGCACTCTGCTGTTACTGTACCTACAATGCCTCATGCCTCGACTTGCAGTCCAGAATCCAGGCCATTTCTGACACTGACTCACACTGGAACACCTATTGACTGCAAGAAGCCTGCGCTTACAGAAGCAAAGCAATCTTGAAAAATATTGGGTGGCAGTGTATCACAGAGGTAAGGAGCAGGGCTTGTAACCAAAGGTTTGTTGGTTAAATACCCAGCTAGGGGCACTGCCATTGTATACTTGGGCTAGGTACTTAACCCACAATTGCTGCAGTAAATATCCAGCTGTATAAATGGATAACATGTAAAAAAACTGTAACCTATATAATTCACTCTGGATAGGAGTGTCTGCAAAATGACAATGTATTTTAATGTTTTATCTTTTAGTAGAATGATGCTCATGGCCACAACGGACCTCTGAAGCAGGCCTTTTAATTGACTGTGCCTTCAGCCTATCACCACACAGATAATACATTTTAAATAATTATTTAAAGACTCTAGTGACAGCAAGGCACCGTAAGGAGAGCTGGAAAGAATTAAGTACAAAGGTGTTCCAGATAAAAATAAGGAGACAGACCCCATGTCCCTTCATGGTGTGTGAAATTTCTGTATGTTTATGTTGCATTAGAGAGGGAAAGCAGTACCAGAGACAGGTTTACTTAGTAGAGTAAAGAGTCACCATAAGGGCTGCTCTCTAACTTATATGTTGCTTTTGCATAATGACTGTGAACCAGCTGTGAGACCATCTGCTGTAACAAGCTCTGGCCTCACTGGGCGTGCTGAAGCCACACGGCAATGTGGACACAGGTCACCGCTCGGGTCACAGTACAAGTTTTTATAGCTCTCTCTCACTCTCTTTTCAACTACCTTATTGGCAGGACATGAGGCACAACAGGCAGGTCTACATATATCCAAAGGATAATAAGCAGTCAAACAATCAAGTACAGCAAAGTTATCAGCTATAAACCTTTCTTTTCACACTGTGCATCTCTCTCTTTTGCTGTCACTCACAATTTCTCTCTCTAAGGCCTGACTCCTGATAACAGCTTGCACAAATTTTCAAATTTGATTCTCTTCATCACAGTCATAAGCCATTACTTATTAAGCTTTTCTTTAAAAAAAACTTGCTATATCAATTGTGAAAGCATGCTCAGAGTCATGACATAATGACTCCTACTGAGCACCCTCCGTGATCAGTGATCAGGCCGCGATCATCTCGAAATCGAATCGAAATTTCACTTCACACAGGTTTGATTGCTTACCCTCTCACAGGGAAATTTTCGCTCGAGTTGAACACTTTTTAACTCAAGCACACTGTTGTGAACGCTCATTTCGCCCATTTCACATCACTCACAGTTTCTCTGTGATTAACACCGCCCATTCGTCTCCTGCCATTGATTTTTCATGCATTCGCGTCACTCGTAAATTTCGCTTCGCATTTGGTTAAAATGCAGCTTAGCCTTACAGTCACACGGACAACACAGGAGCCCTTGTTGGAGCGCTTGCTTCTTATGGGTGTTCCTAGCTTGTGATTACTACATTACAGAACTAATAAAAATGTTACATCATTTGTTTCAGCAACGTGTGTCAGGCTGCCTTCAACCCCATTGGCAGTCACCATATCGCATCGCACAGTATTTGCATAAAATAGACCTCTAGTCTATTTTAGCCCCGCCTAGTTGCCTTTGCAACGCCCATTTGTCTCTTGTTGCTGTAAATCGCCACCTTTCATTGAAAATGAATGGCAGCCAGTCGCATTGTGTCCCTCCTGTGTCATCCGTGTGACTGTAGGGTTAGGCCGGGGCCACACCAGTTGTGTCGCGTGTGCGTGACGGTCACGGAATGTCTTGATTTTCATTTCGGCGCCCATGTTAACAGGTTAGAGCAGCCACACAGCCCGCATGAGACGCGCATCTCATGCGCAGCTTGAGCCTTGCTGCAGCTGCGAGTCATCTAGAGACTTTCGGCGTGGAGCCTATTTTTTCCGTGTGACGTGTGCAGTTCTCAGCAAAAAAAGACAGTGAAAACGATCTGTTGATAGTCATATTGACATCATACCAGCAACATTACATGACTGACACCTTTCACTGTAGTTTCTAGTACGTCTAGGCCAGTGTTTTTTTTCCAAATCTACTCCTGGAGGCCCACTGTCCTGCATATCTTCTGTCTATCCTTGCTCTACCTACCTTACTGAACTCATCAGTGGCACTTTTGATTAGCTGAGCACACCTGATTTAATCAAGCAGCAAGGATAGGTATAAGATACGCAGGACAGTGGGCCGCCAGGAGAGGTTTGTGAAACGCTGGTCTAGGCTACATGTCACAGACATGAAAAAATATATATTTTTAACCATTTTTAGCAATCGCATGTTCTCAGTGGGTGATTTGTTCACTTTTAACAGGGGGAATGGCAGATGCACACTCGTCACTCTCTCTGCTACTAACTAGAGGATGGGGGGTGTCAGGTTAACAAGGGGGATACATTTAGGTTAGTTTGCTAACAAGGGGGATAGCACCGCCCCCCAAATTGCCTAATGCATGTTATTAAAGGGGAAAGTGGAGGCTACATGTGTACTATATAGTCAAGGAAAGAAGATGATCCATTTGCTCAGCGCTCATTCTGAAATACTTCAGGTGTTTGTCCTTATCAAGATGCAGTTCAGCAGCAAGATGGTGAAAAGCTCCAAGTTGCTTCCTTCTCTGGTTTATTGGGTGAACCCACATTCTTCGCCGGTTTCTCCACCGGAGCATTTGGAGCAAAAGATAAAGTGCGATGGCTTTCCTTCTGTCTATAACTCGCACTACAAACCAATGAAAAATGAATTAACCATGTTAATAATAATTAGGAAATGCAAATAGACAGGTAGACAGGTATAAAAATATCTAAAGTAACATAACATATAAAAAAGAAGAAAATAGATAATAAGTTGTCCTAGGCAGTCTATTTTCTTCATGATCAACATGCTGTTTTACAGAATATTTTTCAATTAAACAAGTAACAGGGGAGCCTACTTTCCCATTTGTAAGGGGAAAAATGTCAAACTTGAAGCAAGATATAGTGGGCAAGACAAACACACAGCACTTCTGATTCAACAGAGACTGAACCCAGAACATCTGCTTATACAATTTTAGATTTGGTTTGCTGCCTATGATGTAAATTAAAAAAAAGGTCCCACGATACTTCTCGATAAGCCCACCCCTGGAAACCTGTAGAATAGAACCCCGAAACCCCCATGGAAATGGCTTTTAAACTGAGCCAGGCGTGAAGAGGAGTGAAGAGGGATTGATGTATATTTTTTATTTATTTATTTTCATCTTTTTTTTTTTTTAACAATTGAGCACATGCTTCTTAACATTTGTCTGTCTCAACTAAATGTAAATTAAATTCGTAATGAAATTAAATCAAACATTCTGTTATTGATGGCAATTATCAACAGCAAACTCAATGTAGAAAGATAGGACTGGTAGTAGCAGCACCGCAGTAGCAACGCTGGCGGTGTGGACAAACACACGCATGCAAGCCGCAGCAGTTCAGCGACGTAGACGTCACGCACACGCAACGCAACTGGTGTGGCCCTGGCCTTACAGTCCAATAGCGACCGCTGAAACAATGCCAGTGCAGAAGACACTGCAGCCACAATTCACTGCAGTTTAGCCAGGTGACATGTACCATCACCACAGTGATCGTGTTTTGCAATGGAACACATGTGGTCCATTGACCCGTTCCTGTGTTAATAAGACTGACGGTCGGCCATCTGTCATTCACAAGACTGCTGTCTTTGCGGTTCAGTTCCCTGCTCTTTCCATAATCAAAGGCACTGACAAATTCTACAGCCACATAAAATAGTGTGGAGATATTTTTATTTAAAAATAAATACACATAAACATTTCTGATGTCTCAAGTATATATAGGACATACAGTTAGTTTTTAGACATTTTGCTAGTTAGACAAACACTGCAAACAAGGATGACTCTTGTTTAAATGAATAAACAGAGCAGGAAGTCTGTAGATTGGCATTGTGAAGCAAACAAGGCTGTCCAAAAGTGGAACCCTAGGAACAACATCACACAACCGCATGACATATTCAGGAACGACATCACATAACCTCACAAAGTATTCAGCCCATTCAAATAAAAAAGGGTCACATACTGAACCGATGATGTAACGGCATCAGGGGTTACCAGGGAGCTAATCTGAGCAGCCGCTGAACGTCTGGGCAGGCCTCGTGCCGAGACAAAAGCAGATTTTCCTGTTTTTGTGTATGAGTGTGGCGTGGTTCTGGCAGCCTGCTGTGAAATACGAAAAATGCGGCCTGATGCTCAACGCTCCCGAGCAGCCGCTGCTTAAAGATGGTTTTTGTCCCACCCCTCTCTTTTACTCTTAAAAAAGAAGTGCTCCAACAGCAATTCCACCAGCATTGTTCATTTAGTGCAGTTTCAGACTGTTATGGTCTGTAATGGCACAACACTGCAAACAGGGTGGGAAATATGGGGGGTCTCAGGGGGTCCGAGACCCCTTGATTGACACTTGAGACCCCCTGAAAGCCTCAACAGCAAAAGTTTGGGGGGCCTCTGGGAAAAAAAAAAATTTTAAATTGTCACTTGCAATTGTCACTAAAAATGTTTTTTAACCCTTAAAGCCCGACAGATGCAGCTTGCTTCCAAATTCACATCCCTTCTTCTCAACTGTAGCCTATTGCTCAGTAGTATTCATCGCTAACGATGCTAGTTGCTTGTCTATGCGACGAAGTGTTGGCAAGAAAAAATAATTTTGAATTTACATCAAATTTAATCATAGTTACAATCTGCATACAGCTCTGCATCCATCCAATGATGCTAGTCACATATTTGTACATACCGAAGTAATTACGTTACGAAGACAGATCAAACTTCTGCAAAGTAATATCTTTACAAATTTCTTCACCCATTTTCACACTCCTGCTTCTCGGCTGAATAAGTCACGAAGTCCCTATCGCTTCACAACGTACCGCATATCAAAATAAACAGCAGAATTTACCCTTTCCGATACTAGTTGTTCCTCTGTGCGACAAAGCGTTGAGAGTGGGGGCAGGGGGGTTCCCGCCTTGGGCACCCGCGGAGAGCAATTTGCAATCCCCAAAGACCCACATTCTCCCACCCACATTCACCCCATGAACAATGCCTCTCACCCCCTGTATGCCACACAGCACTCTTATCAGAGCACCTTCAGCCGCAGGCTGAGACCACTGAGGTGCACTACGGAACACAACAGGAAGTCATTTCTTCCTGTGGTCATCAAACTGTACAACTTCTCCGACTTCTGCAGGGAGAACAGCTAAACCATTGAATTGTGGACAGTGTATGCTACCATAACCATTCCCTAACCATTCACCAATATGTTCAATATGTTCATATCAACATCTTGTGCAATATGTACATGTACATCAACATCTACCTTGTGCAATATAAATACCTCAATAGAAACATACACTATGCAATATGTCAATAAAACACCTAATGGTTGTGCAATACCCTACCTGTTGCTTAAGCATTTCATTCTGTATATACTATGTCATTCTTACTTATTAATATATTCTTTTTACCCTCTTGTATTTTATTTATTGCATTGCTTGCCTACTTCATTTTTATTTTTATCTTCATAGTTTCTGACACTAATGTGAGCAATCTCTGGCACAATAATTTCCTTCAGCATCAATAGAGTCTTACCTTTTCATCGATTCACACTGGTTTCTGTCGACTTCAGATCTCTATCACACAGCTGTATAGGGAACGCTACACCACTCTGTGTAGCAGGCTACCCAGGGCAGCTGGAGTAAAGCCATGTAACAAGCACACAAAGATCAACATTGATCAGGTGCATTTATATCTCAAGAGCTGCAATGTTCTCTTTTCTAAAAGCGTACAGTGATGTTGTGTAATGTGGAGGTTCCCACAGAACACATGCTAAAGAGAGACAATTCCACCCTGGCTTCCCATTTGTGTTCCCACTCCCTTTGCCCATGTGAGTCCTGAGACACAGAGCAGCCAAGCCTCAGAGAGCTCATTTTCCTGCGACATTACATAACAATCAATGCAGTACAGCGAGTGACACACACCCACCCACACACATGCACATACACATTAGCAATTACCTTTTGACCCATAAATGTGACCCATCTTTCACCCTCATAGATGATACAGTTCAACAAAGTGACCGGGCACACAAACACACGTCATTCCCATGTGCATAATGTAATGAGAGCCCATCTGTAAAAGGCCTATAGCCACGGACTACAGGCCCTGGTGACAGAGCAGACAGTGTGCTTCAAGAACAGCTCACAGGGTCCGCCGCACAGAAGCCGGAAATGCTTCCCACACCTCGTCGGCCTGCATTGTTACACTGCAGAAAGGCCTGCGTTTCTGCAACCAGCACCACTGTGAACATAGGGGAAGCCTTTGCATCACTTCTAATTGCTAAAGGGGGCTGGACCAAAGCCATCTGTGCTGCTTATAAATTATACTGCAATTCAATTTGCCATTGCACAGTTGAGTATGTATTCGGGAGTGTAACAACATGGCTTCCCCCCCGACTCTATCCCATCTTTACCACTCAAACTCACAGCCCTCTGACTTCATGAATCCAGTCCATTCTTGGTTCTAACTCCTCATTTGACAGAACTAACTTACACACTAACATTAAAATCTCAAGGGTTAATCTATATTCAGGGCATCCTCAGAGAGGCACTTAGAAAAGGAGAGGTGAACACTCCTCTCAAAACACTGCATTACAAATTCTTGAACTTTCTGTGTCAGTAACAGGGGTGAGAAAGACATAAACAGACACTCACATGCAGCCAATGGATATTTTTCTAAAAAAGTGCACCAGTGAAGTGGGTGCTGATTGGAAGATAGGTGGCTACTTCAATGACGTCATCAAAGCAACTCGCAGGCACACGACAGCTGGCCCCTATTCCCTTTGGAACAAAGCCAGTTTGCTCCGCCACCATGGGCCCTTGGTCACTGACTGCTTGACTGCTGATGGCATGCCAAAGATCGTATCCATGCCAACGGGCCTACCCTGCATTCAAGGTAGGCCCAGTTGGGAGTGACAGAGTTACTCTAAACCTGAAGAGAAGCATTTCCATTGCACAAAAACAGGAACCCAGATGAACCTCTGAGGCCTGTTACAACACAGGGACACACAGTGCCCCTGAGAAAAGAAACTTATGTAAATAAAACCAAAATTTAAGCAAAAACATGCCACTTTGACTAATTCTTTTAACTAAGATGCATATCAAAATCACCGCTGTGGCCTGCCTGGCTCAGTTTGGGCAGTTTGAAGGAAGGACTTCCCTTTTCATGTATTGTCTTCACTGTAGTATTTTTAACACTTAATTAGGCTACTGCCACACAGAGGAATTCCATTCCACTGTGGAGCAGTGTAGTCATACAGAACCCCAGGGAACCAGCAGAACCTTCAGTCACATGGGTGTTCTTCCCAAGTTGCCATGGCAGCAGAATACCACCCTGTCTTATAAGTCACACTACATCTCCTCGCAGCACAAATGTTTGCAGGCAATTAGCTTTTATAATGCAATAACCAGTAATGGCAACACATTTTACTGCGTGTCCCTTTGGCGAAATTACATTACATTATCTAGCAGACGCTCTTACCCAGAGCAACTTACATAGGTTACAGTTGTTTACAATGTTATTCATTTATGCAGCTGGATATTTACTGAGTCAATTGTGGGTTAAGTACATTGCCCAAGGATACAGCAGCAGTGTCCCAGCGGGGATTGAACCTGCAACCTTTTAGTTACGTGTCCTGCTCCTTAACCACTATGCCACCCAGAAATCAGTTGCTTCCCGAAGAAAAATGAAGAGCGAACAATACACGCACACTGATGTTTCTTGTCCTACAGTGCATCTGTTAACACAAACTTTCCCAAAATAAAGACATTTGGAAAGGAAAATGTGTAGATCTGCAGCGGCCCCACAGCTCCTGAGCTTGGCCTGGTCGTGTCAGGGTTTCGGCAACACCCTCCTGCAATGACCAGCAGGCATCCTCGTGACAGCCAGTCTGTCCCAGTTGTCTGCTGCTTCCCTCAGCCCCCACCAGAGGGACTTTCTTGTGTATGCATCATTGATCTGAAACATCTGTTCACAATTAGTCTCATTGTTTGGTGTATTTAAACCCCACCTGTTGCATTGTTCCCTGCTCAGTCTTGAGCTTGCTCCCAGCTCCCAGGGCTGGACAGAAGTGGGTGTGCTCATCAAGATTTCGCTGGGATTAGGAAATGGGAAGTTTCCTGCTGTGTGACACACACCTCCCATAAACAAACAGCTGAGAGACATCAGCTGTGTCTCGTCGCACCGCGCCCTGCGAAACATGGGGGAATGAGACAGAAATTGACTGAGGTAACTGCAGCTTTTTCATTCATTTTTTCATCTATTGAGATGAATGAGGCTTCCCTGACAGCATGGCGATCAAAGAGGGCATTAATGCCTTGAAGAAGTGAATTTCCAAACACTGCAAATGAAGGGTTGTCCAGTACCACACTCAAAGGCTTCTGAAGTGTAATTTCATTCAATTCATCTAGGAACATCCAGAAGGAGTGTGGCAGTGGTGAACAAAGATGATGAGGGTTGCAGACAGACAGTAATTTCATGCTACAGTTTCCACATCTCCAAGAGCTGTCCACCTAGCTTGCAGAGAGTCGTCAGTACAAAGCATGCACTCATATAATATACTGAAATTCATATGAACATGTGCTACAGGTGACATTCAGAAGTGAAGTTAGGGGCGATATTTGTATGGTTGGGAATACAAATGTGAATGACCACGTGACTGGTTTCCAAAATGGCACACTTAAGTCTGGCCAGTGAGAGCGCATCATAAGAGATCAGCAGTAACCCCCGCCTCAAGACACATGCAAAACGGAGCTCAGCAGCTGCACTTCCACTTTTTCATCTGGCTGAGAGCCGTTTTAGTGACGACTGCAACGCAGCATCTGGGAGTAGGAAGAAACACGGACACTTTGTTTGGTCTCTTTGGGGGAGGATGTGGGGCACACCCACTAAATTTTGACTCACTTTTCTTCACCCGCAGGAGAATGCTGGGTAACGTACAGTAGTAGAGGCTGTTTTGATTAGCAAATGAGGAACTGGGGAGGGAGGGATGTTATTGTTGGAACGTATTTATCAAAGGACACAACATAGGTAGTGATGCCCGTGTCCTGTACAGACACTGTAAACAATATCTAAAGGTCACACTCACTGGCGTGCACATTGGGAAAGAGCCAGCTGTGACAAAGTGTCATTGCTAAAGCTCAAGCTCATTCTTCTCCTACAGGTGACTGAAACAGCAGTGTTTTATCTCCAATTCAGGACGTACAGAAGCTGACTAGTTCTAATCCCACAAGATCCCAGCTGTCTGAACAGACTGAGCATTCCAAATTCTGGGTTACACTCCTCTGAGCTAATGACATTCCCTTCATGGAGGCAATTACAAATTCAATCAAAAAAAAATTGGTTTGTGTGTTGCAACACTAACTGCTTTTGTGATGGGAGAACTAACGTAGATTAGGATAAACATGCAAACAACTACTGAATAATTTTACATATTCTCCCCTCATTGGGCTGGGTTTGTCTGTTGTTTTTTTTGATTCCCTCAGAAATATTCTCTGAGCAGTGCAATTCTGAAAATGCACCGCAACAAACACATTTTGAATGACTGATTGCATGTTGCGTTGAGTGATTGATTGAAACTCAATGAATATGAGCTGGAGAATCAACTGCCTGCCCCTAGTGCATGCCATTGCACTCCTCCTGGGTCTGCACAGCCCGTTAAAACTCCACCACAAAAACATGCCGGAATGAGCAGGCTGACAATTGAGCCAACACAGTGAGCGAGGCCGCCAAGTGGGAGTTAATACCTGGAGATGCATCTATCTTTAGAAGCTGTAAATCAGACCTGAGTTGCACAGCCTACATGCTAATAAATTGGAAGAGAAAAATGTTTCAATCATGATTTTTCTATTACGGCATGCGATCCATCTGCTGGGTTGTAGCAGGAATGTGGGACTGCAGTCGGGCTTAATCTGTTCCAGTTCCCTTTGCTGTAGAGCTATGCACACAGGCATTATGATGGGCTGCCTGCCTCAGCTCTGCATGCCTGTGCAATCCTAATCCCTTTGCTCTCATCCCACTTATGGGGCCACATAGGCCTCAATGCGCCAGTTGCTTCTGGAAAGCATGCGCCAGAGTACGTCTTCTGCTCCACAGCAGTTAGTCATTAGCTCCTTTACCTTCATTTCTGAATTCACTGCATTGAGCTCAAGAGCACTGAAAACACTGGGCACGCAATAAGCCATAAAAAGTGTGGCACAGCATAGCATAGCACAGCACAGCATAGCAGGGCTCGCAAACAAAAAGTTGCTGGTTATACTCCCCCCAGGGACACTGCTGCTGTACCCTTTAGCAAAGTACTTAACTCCAGAACTGCCTCAGTACATATCCCACTGTATAACTAACATGTAAAAACTGTAACCTATGTAAGTCACTAAATAACAGTAATGTAATGTAAACTATGTAGAGAAGAGGCCAGTGACCTTGGTGAATAATTGGTTGTTTCTATCTTATTATTACTACATGGCACAAAGCATGCAGTGCCTTTAGGACATGGTACTGGTCCAAACACGATTCTGCGTGTCATTCCGAGCAGCTGACCTAAAAACTGTTTCTCTGTTCATGCCTCTGTCATGAGTGCTGGCTGTGCATTCATGTTTGCGCTTCGTGCTGTTTAATAATGAACAGACAGACACCACCATTTTATATGGTTTCATTTCACAGGTTGAATTACACCCGGTGATTGCATTACTCTAGAGTAATACTATCAATTCAGTGTTATTTCAGAATGTTCCTGGGGGTTTTGTTTTTTCAGTTGTTGCTACAACATTGAAACAACTTTACAAAGTCTTATGCCCTGTGCTCAAATGCTGATGAACAATACAAGGCAATGACCCATAGCCTCCTCTCTAATGAAGACAGATTTAAAACTGCGCAGACTGGTGAAGTTCAGAGTGTCAAATGAAATGAGGAAACAGTGAGTTGAAGTGATACATGAATAAGAACTTAGTGACAAACACTGTGTGACCTTTCAGCTGGGAAACTGGAACGCTTAGCAGTAGTCTACCGAAGTAGTGAAACTAGGGACAAAACAAGTCCTGCTATCAGCTATCAGTATCATGTCATGTTCATCTCAGTTATGATAAAATCTACAACTGGCAGACGACAGAACAACTACAACTGCTCCCACACCCCCAGGAATCGAGCTGTGGGTAAATCTCCAGTAAACTGGAGTCTCTGCCCAGCACAGACAGAATTCATCGGCCTTTGCGCTCAGCTGTTGTTTGTGATTTTGGCACTCCGTTCAGCTGGCACATTACGTTGGAAGTCTGCACACTGGTCTTCCCTCCAGCTGGTCTGTGCTGATCCTTAAACAGCCTGCTAACCTCCTTTCCACGGTGCCTGCGGGAAGAGGGGGACAGTTTGGAAGAACACCGGAGAACCGCCTGACTCGCCAGCTCGCCACTGCGGCCCCTTATGAATTTGCAGCAGCCTACCCCTCCTCCTCCTCCTCCTCCTCCTCCTCCCACTGCTGCTCAGTGCAGGCGCAAGTTTTTCCTATGCAGTTTGGTGAGTGGGAGAGTGCCAGCTTGGCCTCCCAATACACATGTCTGTGCCCACTTAGAGAAAGTTCCAGAAGAAGGCTCACTCAAGTAAATCAACATGGCATTCAGATAAAAAAGAGGACCAGAGAAAGGGGAGAGAGAGAGAGAGAGAGAGAGAGAGAGAGAGAGAGAGAGAGAGAGAGAGAGAGAGAGAGAGAGATCAAAGGAGTGAAGGGATCGAAGAAGTAAAGAGAATCCTTTTGGTTACCATGACAACGGTGGATCGCGGAACATTGGCCACAGCACCCACCACAGAAAGCCCACCGACCTGTTTTACTTCAGCCCTCTTTTCTCCCCTTTCCCATTCCTGTCCCCAAAACCTAACATCAGCAGTTAGACATTGCCCACAGACCATCTCAGTGACATGAGTAGTACAGCGTGCTTAATCTTAAAAGGCATACCGTGCCTACAGCTGTGTCAGCTGCAATGTTAGCGTCAGTGTGGTGACTTCAGAAATTATACAAAAGGTGCTGGTGCTTTGGGTGCAATCCCACCCCTCTTGCTACAATCCCCCCCCCTACATTGGCACAGCAATACAAAATGAAACTCCCAGTCAGGCCGGGGTTGTTATTTTGAAAGAAGCAGTAATCATCAGCAGGCCTCAGACTCCATCACAAGCCCATCTGCTACTAAACAACCCAACAATCCAACAATCCTGGAGACTGATGATCAGATGAAGGCCACTACAGTGTCCTCTTCTCCCAAATCACTGTGCCTGTTTTCATTTTTATTGAACGACAGAAATGCACCTTCATGGCTGATATAGGTGCATACAGATAAGTAGCTGAAAGGGAAGTTTCATCAAAATTTGTGGTAGACGTTTTTACAAAAGCACTGGACAGTTTTTCTCACTATCTCCACAGACAGCATCAACGATTTATAATGTATCTATACAAAAATAAACCCTTTTCTGTCAGTGGATAGTGTCAGCAGCTCAGAACTGAGTTGCTAATTTGATACCTCAACCATCTTCCAAAGGCAAACTTCAAAAGAAAAAGCTTCTTATCATGAGTTTTAGGCGTTCCTTCTTTCCATGTGGAATTTGATGTCACTGATGTTCCCAGAACACACTAGAGACACAAAAAGTTGCAAAACAAACTCAGATTTTACAATGTATGATGATGTTTCAAAACTATTAAGCTAGGAAAACTTTCTTACTGATAACAGCAGTGTGCAGTGCACTCTAAGCATACAGTACCTGTAATGATCTCACAACATTACTGCAAGGTGGTTTATAGAAGGGTACCTGGCCACCACAGCCTTTTGTTACCACCTGGAATGTCTCAGTGTTCCAAGTGTGTGATTTACAGAAACTCAAAGCAGCTCCCATTTAGTTTAAAAGCACTATCATGGACCTCCTGATAACTTCTCAGATGCCCCTGCATAGCTGACATTGGTGGGTACTTGGTGGGCCACCCATATTAGGATCATCCTATCACACGGTGAGGTTCACCCATTCTGAGAAAGCCCCGCCCAGTCTCTACCCCACTGCCACTGTGAGGGGGGAATTCACACATAATGGTGAAGCAGGCTGGGGACACACTTAAGCCATTTTCGCATATGAACTCTGGACAATGTCCAGAGAATCAGGTCTGGACATTGTCCGGAGTTGCCCTTTTCACACAACAGGAGATTGTCCGTGTCAGGCGCGTTCTCACCTACTGGAAATACTCCGTTTGGTTTAGACGAGGGGTGGCGTGGTAGAGCGTGCAGGAGGCAGGACATGACGCAAAGTGTACGCTGCAGAAAGCGCAGTGGCTATTCAATACTGTCTACTGCATACTGTGTACTACACAAGTATATACTGTATACTGCATGCTGTTTTTCAGTGTAGTACCCAGTATGCGGCCATTAATGTAGGGGTGGACGGTATAAACGATATAGAAAGTACACCGGTATGAATCTGCTCTACGGTATGGATTTTGACTGTACCACGCTGACCGGTAGAGCCCTCACAGATCTAGGTGTAACTTCACCAAAAAGATACGACAGGCTACTAATTAAAGTATATTTGAATTAAAATATATTAAAGTATATTTGGCTACGATTCTTAAGTTCTGACTACAACTGAGGCTACCTCTTAATTAGTTAATGTGCATGGACTTTACAAACGATTATATTGTTCTGAATATATGTCACGTAGCAAGTTTTATATCATGCATTTAATGTAGCTAGCTGGCTAGTTAGGTACAACTTGGACATCAGCGGTCCTGAAATTCCCTTTAACCCGCTAGGTAGCAGCTAGCTTGCTTGCTTGCCTTGATAACGGCACACAGCTAACATTGAAAACTTGTCTTGTTTGATCTTATTTATTTAATTAAAAAAACAGCGGTGACAATGCAATATTTTACTTAGGTGAGCGCGTTGTTCGTAAGCTTACGCAACTAAGCTCTGTTTGAACTAATTGTAACCTGACTTTGTCAGTGTCAAAGTTAAGGATTACATGATGTAATTTACATACGAACATGTGTCATTGAAAACTGCTGTTCAACATGCCAATGTACAGTATATACTACCGACATCCAAGTAGATTGTATGATCTCATACAGCGATGGAGAAATTTAATCCCTGAGTCAGTTTTTACTTTCACTTTGTGCAGCTTGATTTTATTGTACTTCATGAAAAAGTGTTTTTCAGAGATGGGAGTTACTTGAGAAAAGGTTTTGTATTTTTTATATTTATTATTGCAGTTTTGCATACCAAATGTTCTTAAAATACCTCTGTACTATGTGAAATATGTTCTAGTAATACCGTTAAGAGTACAGTAATAGCTGCCATGCAGTTGCCATACCAGTGCATTACCCAGCATTTATACTGAAATTTTAAGAAAAACGAAAATACCGTGATATATACCGTTACCTTCCGTGCTTCAATTTATACCGTGATATAAATTTTAGGCCATACCTGCCAGTCCTACATTAATGATTACATTTGTAGTATGTTACATTGTCGCGTGAAATCATTGCGAGTTTAGTTTAGAAACGTTTTGTGGAGTTCACGAAAAGTATTCGCGAGTTGAAGTATTTTCAGTTTTTTCTTTTCAATGTCTTACCTTTCGGTGGTATGGGCACATAATGTGGCATGGAGGAGGAGAAGGCGAACATAGCTATTGTACTTTTTGGTAGCTTATACAAATATCACTCACAGCCATCCAAATAGTGCTACCGGTAAGGAAGGGTAAGTTTTTGTTGTTCGCTATGTAATGTTAGGTATAGTGAGAGGTGAACTGGTGACCTGGTAAACGATAGCGAGACAAGAGAGCAATCTCATCTGAAGATTTCTGATCGTTTTCCTTTTTTACGCTTTTCCGTTAGCTTGTGATGTGAGCAGAATAGGCTCCGCAAAGGACCTGGCCGGTCAGTTTCCAAAACAGCTAATTAGGGCAAAAGATAATGAGGTTCTCAGCGGCGTTGTCAGCACTGCGGAGTATAGCTCAAGGGACCAGCAGCTTGCTGGGATCCCCTTGGTGTGTCAGTCTGCTGCCAGAGAAGCCCCTCTCTCCGGTGTCCTATAATAGCCCTCCTCCGACGATCCTTCCTCTCTTTCCTAATTCACCTTCGATCTACCCCTGTGTGTCTTCCATGCACTTGCAAAGTAACAGTGGAGAATTCTAAAAGATCGCCGATCGATTTATATAATAGCACTTCTTTGTCGAGTTGACTAATTATATTAAGATCTCAACTGTATATTCAGCATGTTCTTCTGATACACCACTGAGATAACACTCAAAAATAGACTGCAAGCGGCTAGCTAGCCGGAACAGCGTGGTATGGTTACAGCGTTTGGTTGGTGTATTGTTTATGTGCCCTTGCTACGTCGCTCCGTATTTATTGAAGCGAGAGGTCGCTAGGTGATTTTTCTCACTGCGCTGCGGCATTCAGGAAACTGGAGTCTGGCGTGCTTAAACTTCACTGCGAGTGTCTCTGCGTTGTGGTAATCACCCGAGGCTAGATTACTTGGTAAGCAGGGAACCCGGTTTCTCGCCCCGAAGGCTGTGCACCTCCACGCATTTACCTTCTTGGCTTTGTACGGACGTCGAAATGCGTCTCGAATAACTGATTCATTGGGAAAGAATCATATTTAACGCTTTTTAACAAAACAGATCTGAAACATGTCAAAACTTTACATTCGTTTTATTTTAAGAGAAACTTTCTGCAACCGAACTTGTTTTGACAGTTGTCTCACAGGGGTTTTGACTTATATCTAGATTTAGAGTAGCTACAAACTGGAAATACCAGAAATATCAGACCACCAATCTAAAGCAATACTGTGAAGCAGTAGCGATGCACAATGCGCGAACAAGTTACGTGAACACGGAAGCCTCTTGCATTCGTCAAGAACTTCAAATGACTTATTTCAAAATGTGCAGCACTCACAACGTAGCCTATTGTATGTAATTTCACAATGTAACTGATCAACATGTTGCCCTGTCGTAATTAAATCCAGTAGGAAGTAGGTTAGGTTAGACAAAAACACACTATCGGAATGGCTGACTCAATGGGCGCTTTTAAGTATTTTTGACTGCTTCGGCACTTGCATAACCGGTTAAACTGTGTCAACTTTTTTTTTAATTCAGCATGGGCTTTTAATGGCGCTGACATGCTTCGTAATAAAACAACAAAGGAATGTTTTACACACCAGGCGAATAAAACCTGTGAAACATCCCACGCTCCTGTCTCGCGCTCGCAGGATTAATCTTGAATTAATGGTCGCGTGCCTGCATGCACCGAAACATGCCTAAACAAACCCTTTAAGTCACTAATCGTGGCATCACGCCTGGATTGATTGGCAAACAAGATACTTGTCGAGTGTTGGGCTAAACTAGGCTGTGAGCGATGCGCGTCCTGGCTCGATGACTAGCGAACGGCAGCTAGTTGTTGCAGACGGGCGCTCGGTTAATCTCGGAACAAAAGACAATGCTAATTTTGACATAGTAGGTATCGGGCTACTAATTAATTACACTTGCATAGCTGTAAACAACCTGTCACAAATTAACTTAATTTCAAGACATGCACATGCGTGTATAATAGAACTAGCTATCTCACCGAATGCAACCTCTGTTGACCACGAATAGCGAACAAAATATTGTCATTTACCATCTCGTTCCTGTGATTCTTTACTTCTGACAAAGTTCTATCCAGAGCGGTGTCGGCGCTGGGCATAGTCCCCGGGGTCCTGTCCGTAAAAGGGATGGTTCGGCTTTCTATTGGAGCAGGTACATTGTGACTCAGATTTAGAGAGCGGTGTAATTTACTCCCAACTCTTTCACAGATTTTCGGTCCCTCATTGTTAATCCTCTCTAATCAAGACGAAACGCTCCGAGGGCAATGTGCGAATAGATCCCGCCCATTGCGCTCCGCAAGGAGCGAAGGCAGGAGGGGGAGGAGTTAACTCTTTCCATATCATACAAACAATACAGATCATTTGCAGTCATTAGTAATAATAATAATAATAATAACGTCGATGCATAATAAATTGAAAGGGAAATACTTTTAGCTAAATAGAACATTTCTAATGTAATGTTATTTGTAATTTAATATTACAAACTTCTGTCATAACATACTCAATATGTAAAACAGTGCATGAAAAGGATATTTAAATTACTTAGGATATTGTGTTTTTGAGAGAACTTCAGTTTAATCAAAGACCATGTTCAGATTTTAACCTGGTGCTTAATATGATCGGCATGGGTTTCTCTCAGAAAGACACACAATAACTCAGACTCACAATAGACTCACAATAATTTAGGCAATGTAGGGACGGCCGTCGTTTCTTGAAAAACCATTCTTTCCTGCTCGCTGTTTCTCATGAATGGCAGCTGCTCTTCTAACCATGGCCATGTTTATACCAGACACCCTTAACGTGGCTGTAGTTTGGCTTATTTACATTACCTCTAGCCACACCTTTTCTGCTGGAACTTCGCTGGAAACAGCTTGTTAGCAGTTGATTTGAATAACTTGCCTTTCTCAGGTGTACTCTGTCCTGTGTCATATGTCACGTCTGACTGTTGATTGTTATGATGCAAAATAAATTCTTCTCTCTCTCTCTCTCTCTCTGATGCTAAACACGTTTAACTCGTTATCTGCAGACAATGTTGTATTAGTCATGTCATAGCAACTTTTTCATAATAACAACAATAACAACTTTTAACGAACTAACAAATTATGATTAAATTCTTCAAGACGCAACCAAATGTATCAAACAACAATATATCAAAGAATAAATATTTTCCTACTGGCACAGAATGTCAAATCTGTGATAAAGACATTTGACACCTTTCAATAGTTTCTAAGAATGGAACCAGGCATTAATATTTAAAAAACATCTTTCTTTGTGTCATACATTTTTAAAGATTCTACCAAGAAATCTAATTACCGTCGTACAATGCAGCTACCACATGACCACGGAAATGGTCTATAGATAAATGCTCTAGAAATCTATAGTTCAGGATTTATTTCTTTTTTGGGGCTCAGCATCTGGAAGCTCATCTGCAGAAAAAATGGTCTCTGCACAGCACCAGAGTAGATGCAATCTGTTAAAGAGTGAAGGTCACGGTAACGAATGAACAAAGGCACATGGAAATAGCAGCAGAACTCATACTTGAACACTTTTTGGTGTGTATCTCATGAGCACAGGTCAAATACAGCATGTATTTGCTGATGAGTCAGAGGTCAATACGGCCTAATTGTAATCATACCCTGGAGGTTGCTCTCTCAGACAAAATCAGGCCTCTATGTTGCAATTACCACTGTCATTTAACTGATGCTTAAAATAAGTTTTGTTGTCTGGGACAAAAAGTGAAAGAGGATTTGAAAACGAAACCCAGGGGAAGTGCTTGTGTGGATACGGAGAGCGCATGCCCAGCTGGTGTTCCTCAGAAGGTGGATTTGTGAATGCCTGGCACGCCAACCTGAAAGCTTTCCCTGGGTGTCATTCTCCTTCTCTTTGAGTCTACGTGGAATCATCATGGGCATGCCTCTGATTGCCTCTTGCACAGATTACATCTCTCTGAGGCTCATTTGATGATTGGCTTATGATTGGATGCGGAGTCATATAAAAGGTCATAACATGCCTGCAAATCAAGACGCAATATCAGCAACAGACATCTGTCAGTACTGGCAGGGTTGCCAGCAAGAAAATGTGGAGCATATAGTTCTCAGAATGTTTCTGTGATGTCGTCTCAACATTTTGATCTCACTGCCACACAACAGCTACTCCAAGCTCTACAATTATTTGGAACCTCTGATGGCATTGAGGACAATTTTTCGTTACAAAATACTAGGCTTTCACAGCTTAACACGTGTATTCACAACAGCCAGACACCTTTTTACCAAGTGTGGTAAAAAAAGAACTCGAAGGGCAATAGCCGCTGTGCTCCTTTTAAAAAAGCATTCAGCAGCAACTGTAGCTATAACACAGGCCTGCTCTGATGTGCTGGTCCCACAGCAACACTGTGCTATGAGTCAGAGTGTCATACCGGCTGGTTACAAGCCTTTCTCTGCAAGCCAGAACTTTCTCCCTTCCTGTTGGTGAAACAGAACAGAAGTAAACATTAATAAAGCAGCCCAGAAACCTTGGGCATCTTGCCCTTCTAGTTAATTGAATGCTCTGTGAAGCCATAGGCCTTGGAGACTATACCAAGGGTAATAATGCTATAGAGGCTGTAGATAAGAGATATAACTCACACCACGTCCTGGAGGAGCCACAGGTGGGCAGTTCATTAGCCTGCTCATTGATGTCTGACCTGTCTATATGACACAGTGCCTATGCAGACTTGGGGAAGGGAGATGAGCTTGGCAGAGCTATTGCAGGGGAAATCACAATGAACCAAGACAACAGGCATGAGAAAGTGCGACATATCTGGTCCTTAGTCAGGGTAAAGTAGCATAATGATGCATTAGTGTAGATGTGTGGATGCATGTGTGCGTTTCTGTGTTTGTGTGCATGCATACCTGTGTGCTTGTGCTTGTTTAACTATATTGTGTGTGTGTGTTTCTCTGCTTGAGTGCATGCATACGTGTGTGTGTGTGGGTGTCTATGTCTATGTCTATGTGTGTTTGTGTGAATCCATGCGTTTGTGTGTTTTACCGTATGCTGAGTATGTGCTTGTGTGAATGCATGCATGTCTGTATCACCATATAGTACTGTGTATTTGTGCTTCTACAGAGTTTAAAACTTCATAATTCTAAAGTTAAAACTGTCAGAAAAGCACAGTGGGTGCAACGGTGTGTGATTATGATAAATAGGTGGTATGCTGAACTTAAATAGATTTAGACCAAACTGATCTTACTTCAGGAATCTCTGGGGCTTAATTAACTCTACCACTCTATTGACTTTCTCCGGGGAATTTAATTTAGCCAGCAGTTCCTAGAGCTCGACTGTATTAATTAGTATCCCTTACATCTACTGGACACCGGCGAAGCACTTACACAAATATTAAATTAGAACAAGCTCATCGCCAAAAACAATGAAGCTTGGAGGTGGTGGGGTGACAGGTGGGCGCGCCAGAATGGAAGCGTCTCAATTGAGCAGGTCTCTCTTCCTCCTCTCTTATTTTCTTCCTTTCATTCCTTCTTTCTCTATCCATATCTTTAGGCACAGGGAGTTTCACCTGTGCACATGGCAGTATCGCCGTGGCAGCTCGGATTGCTCCAGAGCAGCGAGTGGGAACGGCTCAGACAAAATCAACAGGAAAGGAAAGCGGACGTGGTGAATAAAAGATGATGTACACAGCCGACACACTCTCTCTGAGTGCTAACTGCACACCAGCTGATCTAGCCGTATAAATGGATATAACTGTAAGCTGGATAAACACGTCTGCCTAATGACAGCAGTGTAATGTAATAGGTAATGAATGAACTGCTGAGCCACGTATGACGGTGCTGGGGTACTGGTTCTGGAGTATCACTTTGCCTGTGACGTAAGCAGGCTCCTGTATGAGTGCAGGCCGGGCTGCTCACCTTACAGCCACCAATTTAGCCTGGAAGGTGCATGAAGGTAGCCTGCCATGCTGATGACCCTTGTCAAGACACCTCCATCTTTAAATGGTCACTTCTTGCACTGTAACATTTGGCCGGCTGCTATGTTTCATGCAAGGTGTCTTGACGGGCTATTGTCCTGCCAGTCTAGTTCTCCAGTGAAAGGCAGATAAGGGGTGAAATTTAGCCACTGTGTATGAACCGTGGCTCAGAAAGCAAACAAACAAAATCAACAAAAATAACGTTGAACCATGAATATCCAATATGTAAAATACTAGGCGCATCAACCAAATCAGGCAGCCCTTTCCAGACGAGAAGGAAGAATCCTTCACTACCCATAAGCCTGCAGGGCAGTCTAGTTCATCAGCTCCTGGCCTTGCTTGTGTTAGTAGTAGATTTGGTGGGTTATCCCAATCAACATGAGGCCTGGTCCTGGTAAGAGAGGTTGTATGTAATGAACTGTGATGTGTTATGACATCACTCACCTCACATGTATAACTGGGGTAAGGACCAGAGATCCCCATAGATCAAAGTGAGCTTGATCAAACAAACCAATTGCTGGGCTTCTGTGGGTACAGCACAGCACAGGGGAGCAATTTGATAGAATGGTGAGAAAGGATGGCTGTAACAGCCAAAATTCCTCTTGCACATCCTAAAGTAGTGCTTCTCTTGACCCCTTGTCCTCTTTCCACATCACCCTCTCCCCCTCTGACCCTCTCCCCTAAGTAACACACATCTGTGAGTGGGTGGACAGCGTGGCTCCGCCCACTTGTTGAGCACTGCATGTGGGGATCAGACTGACCCAGGTCAAAGAACGCAGCCATCAGCACGGGGCGAGCCTCATTCTGTTTTCTAATGCCCGCTGGACACACTGGGAGCATGTTCCACAGTGCTCTTTGAGAGTCCTTCTCCTTCTCTCTCCTCTTCCTGCAACTGTTGGCATGGCTTTTCCCAGCCAGATTAGACTTGCTGAGAGCCCTAACTTTGCCTGTTTGAATAAACCCACTGAGGACTGATTTCAGACCATTGTTTTCCTGCATTGATCAAGGGGGCATCCTTCTTTCTGCAGCAGCACAATGGATGTGCATTCATGTTCAGAGTTTGTTTTCTTCTCTCAACATTACTGTCACCATAATGTCTTTGCTCAGAGTGTATTCATTTTAGACGGAGGCACACTTGGCATTTGCTATATGGGCTGATTACAGCCAAGCTGCTACAATAAGATTATCTGTTCCCTACAGACAGCAAAGTAATTAATCAAAAAGTGATTGTTTCAGAGTCCAGCTCCACTGATATACGTAACAGTAACTGTGCAGATAAAACCAATTAAATAACTAAAACAAATATCAAAGTGGTATTTATGGAGACATCAAGGAAGCTAATTATAGGCTTGTACACAGTGTCTGTATATCTCCGATCTTTAGTGACCCCCTCTGGTATTGTTGTCCAAATATGTTTACACAAACATTTAACTTCAACTTATGTTGTATTTATAAATTACGTGATTATTAATTTTTTAATGTTTATCTGAACAGTTTCCTTCTTAAGCTCTGTGTAGCAAAACCCATCCAAAGAAGGGTGCTTTGCACACCTGCCTGTCAAGTCCCTTTAAAGAACCAATCCAATTAATGCAATCCTGGGAACCATTAAGACAAAAAACATTAGTTTAGACATGAAGACTTTTGATAAGAAGTGACATTTACGACACAATAGCTTTCTCTGAGAGAAGCATGCTATATATGTTACAGCTGTCCGAAGGACGGCCATGTAATCTGATGAACATTTACTCGCGTTTCTCCACAGTTGACACACAAAGCACGCTCAGTGATGGAGAACGCCTGGCACTCGGGGATGGAAGGCATAATGAAGTTTGTTTCAAGATGGAAGCGAGAGGGGGTCAGCTAAGGACGCTTCACATCTGAATGGAAGAGATTAGCCGATGGCAGTGATGTACCATATTTAATTGTCTCTTGTTCAGTTCATATGGGTCTGATATTGAAAAAGAACAGGTATCCTCCTGAGTAATTAACATTATTATACTCTATTAAGTTAAAAGAATCTGCTCAATAGCAATGAAGTCAGTTAAAGCTAAGGTCTTAATCTATAAACAGTTTCCATTGTTTTCCCCCTGCCACCCCCCCCCCCCCCTCCCCTCCCTGGTTGTGTTTGGCCTCTTCCTGTTTCAGATCCTGTCTGTACTGTGTCCTCAGTCACTCCCAGCTCCAGTGATGTCATGTGGAATGTCACCGCCGCGTTTTAAACAGAGAGCCAGACTCTGCTGTCATCACTCAAGAGCATTGCTAACGCTACGCTAATGCTAACGGCCTCCAAATCAGCTTCCTTTCCACTTGATCAATTCCAATGCCACAGACAGAAAGACACCGGCTAGGCCAGTACATCTGATAGTGGAGGTAGACAGCCATTGTCAGGGAGTATAAACTCTTCACTGAGCACAAAAGATGTGGACTGGGTTATCACATACACAAGCTAATGTGAAATTCATCCACGAAATACACTTTGATATAAGAGCAGCTTATTTGGTTACCAAACACCCTTACTCAGGGTGATTTGCATAACTTGAATGCAATACGTCATTCATTTATACAGCTGACAGTGCTGATACCCAACTCATAAGCTTCCAAAGGGAGGGACATTTGAAGGCTGGGGACAGGGGCCAACATACTAGATCATCAAACTTCTTAGTGTGCCCCACAGTTTGCACTTTACTTTGGACAATGTATCACCATCACCTCTACCCATGACAATGTACAGCTACTTGTGGCCTCTATTTGCCTTTGTCTGGATGTGAACAGCGTGCCTTTAGTTGGCCAGCCACTCTATTTTTCCAGCACAAACCAGGCAGAGCATGTCTATGATGATCAGGATTGTCATATACTGTACATCACTCTGACTGTGTCATAATCACAACCGTGCACTCTCACCAAGCTCTCTGCAGCTCTGTCTTCTGAGTGATGCTTGACTTCAAGATCTTTTCTAATGTATATCTTTTGCTGCCCCCCCCCCCCCTTCAACTTTATAGTTGTTGCCAGTTGTGCATATAGGCTCATCACTACTCAGGAGTGTGGACCAAGGCACATGCAATCCTTCCATACACTTGCATGCTATACACTACTGCAACAAATTTTCACACCACATCCAATCCCACAGTGCATCAGGTAAGTTTTACTGATGCTATCTGAGTAACTCATAGTTGCCCAAGCAATCCCTGGGTACCGAGAGCAGAATAATGAGAATAAAGACCTACGCACTTCTAGCCCTGGAGGAACAATGCCAATTTGTTCCAGTGATGTGGGTTCCTATTACTGTCAACAAACAACACAACCAGTTTCCAACTTGGGCTGTAAGGCTGAGCCTGTGATTGAAACCAGAGGTTTTACTCTAAGAGCAACTTGGGCACCTTCAATTCATTCTTTTTGCATCCATTCCCCATCAGAGGCACTTCATGCTAGCAGTTAGAGATATTTAACTCAAAAATGGAATCCTTGGTATTTCATCTCCTGTTGTCTGAATAGTGAATCGTTTTTAAGGAATGTGAAACAAGTTTATGAGTCAGTGATCTACAGGTGCATCCTTTTTTATCCTTTCTCCTTTAAAAAATGGCTACAATCCATGATAGCTGGGTGGCAGACATAATATTTGATGCTGTATACAGATCTTATGTGAACAATAATAATGAAAATGTCCAAAACATCAAATATGTACCAAGCTACTGAACTGTGGCAATATAATATGGCCAGAGTGAAAGTTAGGTTATATACTATGGCCTGTAATTTTGCTTGTGTGCTACATTCAAACACTAGAAATTTGCTCTCTCCCTTAAGTCAAATGCACAGCATCTCAAAGCCAGCCAACAAACCAGCAGAAATGCCAACGCTGGGTTGATGAGCCCTGCTGGCCCTTGTTTGTTGGCTCTCATCTGGTCTGACTCAATATGTAAAACTTGATAAACCTGTGAAGCAGCTTTGCTCTGTTGTGTGTAACATGTGTGTCTGTGTCTCTGTGTGTGTTAGGAAAGGCAAATCTGGTTTTGTGGTTGTTGTTATTTTTCATTTTTGAGGCCAGATGTGGAGAGAAGAGGTTAGATTGCTGCCACTGAAAGCAATAACAGAAAAGACAAAGACAGTGCCCTCATGTCACTTGTTCAAGCGTAATCTCTCATAATCTCTCACAAATCTCTGTAGACATCATTCATCAGAAATAAACCACAACTAGGGAACATTTCCACAGGTTCCAGACTCAGACTGTACACACTTTGACAGCTTCAGCTTCATTCACGTCTAAGCTTATCTTTGTTTAGCGTCTGATTTTATTCAAACTCCAATCAAGACTTGAGGGACTTCTGAAATGTATCTGTGGAAGACTGATGGGCAGCATATGAACACCACAAAAAAGAAACACAGAAAGAGAAAAAACCTTCACTCTGTGTTTATTTCTGACAGGAAGAGCTATTATTTTTGTGAAAAATGCTATGTTGTGTGAAATGTGTTTCCTGTAATTACAGACTACCAGACAAAGTGAGAAGTTATTTGTTAGATGGATTCTCCTTCTTGAGTAGTGTCCATACTGTCCTGTCCCGCAGCTTTCCTGGTAGAAGTGCGTACATGTATCCACCCTCATCACCTGGAGTATTGCTTACAGTCCAACTTCTGAGATTGCCTAACATTAAATAGGCATTGTGTCTTAATAAATGCATTGTGTCTGCGAAGAAAAAATGTGGTGATTTGTTGTCATGGAAACCCTGGTACATTGTGATTTTTAAGATAGCATTGAATCCATACATTATTTCTGAGGTTAAATAGCGCATTGTGCAAAGACTTGAACTGGTAGTGATATACTGTGTCATACCAAGCTGAGAATACGGTGCGATTTTTTAGAAAGCATACTGCAGGTGCATCAGGCATACTATACATGTTGACAGCATTATCACCACTTCTGGACAAAACTTCAATTGTGATGGGTATTTCCAAGCTTGCTTCTAGCAATCTCCTTCAGTTACGTAGTCAGTTAAGAAGAAGAACCTACATGATATTAAAAATCACCTATTGTTTCTGCCTAGCCACCTAGCTATTTATTTCCGGCTGTTGAGCTCAAATTGTTAATCTTGGTCAGCCAGATAAACATAACAAACTCATGTCCAAAGGGAGCTTTTTGTCCTGGTGCTCACATCCTTTTGCCATTGTGTCCCTTTGCATCATATTACGGTTCTGCAGGACACAGCTGGCCAGACACAGCTACTGGTACAATACATAACTAAGCCAATTTTTCACTTGTTGGCTTGTGAAACCCGACACAGACAGAGATTCTGCTGAAAATGTTGTGACTGGCCAGAAACAACCACAGTTTGCAAGCACCTCATACACAAGATGAAAGGCTTTTTACGCTGATGAGCAGCTTCAGCGGAGCATGGTGACATGTCCCTGCAATTGAGAAAGGTCAAATTAACATACACGCTTACCTTACCTTACATTTACATACAGGCCCGGCCCAAGCAGAGGCCAAAAAATATGAAATATGAAGTCCCACCTTACTAAAATAATAACTAACAACAGTATAATGAAATTATGTGGTGATGTGGTCAAAGATTTATAAGATTAATTTCTGTTCTATAGTAGGTAAAACAGTGCCTCCATGTTTTGTGGAGTGGACAGAATTGGTTGGTTAATAGCCCTGTTTTATCTATAACTCGTGTATATTTATATCTGCAATTGTTTCTTCACTGTTTATAAAACAACTCTTAGCATCATCCTATGAGGGGAAAAACAGACTGTTAATTACAGACAGAGTATGGTGTAGTCGACATAGTGGGCTATAGTTAGTTCGGATAGAAGGTGTTATGTCATGGGGTAAAAATATGAAATAGCCCCAGGGCCCGTGGTGGTGTCAGTGTAACTCCCCACAGGAGTAAGGGATAAATTATACACAGAGGGCTGTAGATTATTCCCCTGTGTTTTACACTCAGGTCTGAGATGCTGTCCTTGTGTGAAATGCTGAGCCTCTCCCTCCTTTTAACACACTCCCTCTACATTTCTCAGCTATGCATGTCTTCCTTCTCTTCTTCTCTTGCTTCATATTTATAACCCCCAAGCTCAAAATTACAAGACTCTCTTTCACTTCTCTCCCTCTCTCTATCCTTTTCACACACCCTTTATCTTGTCTCCATTTCTCTCTTTCCATTGTACACTCTCTTTGTGCACATTCCCTCACTCTTTGTATATGTATGGTTCACTGTCTTCTCTCCATTTCTGCCCCATTTTCCTTTCCCTCTCCCTCCTTCTCTCATTCTCTATCTCTATCTCTATCTTTTTCTCTCTCCCTGATTTAGTCTTTTCGACTGAATATGAAGGAGGATTTTGCACCCAATTAAATAGGTTCTCTTTTTGAAGTTGCTGGGCTCTAGCTGGCCCTGTGTCTCTACAGTACATCTTCCTGGTCGTGAGACTACAGGTTTCCTTGCTGTTACCTCACACACTCCTCCTTTAGAATGAGAAATCATCCTTGGCATAGCATATTTTCCTTACACCTGCAAAACAATGCTGAAATCAGGCATAACCATGCGTGTGACAGCAGAAAGATACAGTATATCTCAGTTCAAAGCCCTACAATTGTCTTCTTGTACAACAGCGCACCGTTAAAAAGTAAAATTAAACCTATTCTGCCCTTGCTGCGGTGGTGTCTAGCTTGCTAGCTCGGCAGATAGATAACAGATTCCCAAGAAAAGGTCCGATGCTGAAGCAGTTCCGTTTAAAGCCTTTACTTAAGAAGTTCTGTAAAACTAAAACATACAAATAAAATACATGTCAATTGTGTTCAAGAGTTATAAATCAATACATTCGCTATTTGTGCGCACAATCACATACACAAGAAACAAACTGAATGCGTATCGATGCCTTTAGCTTCAGGCTAACTTACATTATAATTTCCATAGACATGTTAACGGCTAGCATACGCGAATTAACTAAAGATTCAGAGCGGACTTTCGCTATTAATGTTTTACATCGACTGTGATTTGTAAACAGTTATGAGACAACTGAACATAAATACTTACAGGCAAACGTTTTATGACCAGACAGCAAAGAGAGTAGAAAAACGTGTCTGTCTTCCGAACTGCCTACAGCAACTATCGGAACAACTTAAAAGCGACAGCGTTACGGCAAATCAGTTTTAACCAACAGATTTCCCGCTACTACAACATATTGGCTACTAGGCAACACAAAACCATGAATCTAATCTGGTGGGCCAACAAAATTAATCTTGTTCTGTGAATTCATTGAGTGTTATTTTCTACAATATATTCAGCACTTTTGTGCCACTGCATCAGTAACAATGACATAGTAGGGTCTTTTTGGCAAAAATGTGAATCCTCCATTAAAGAACGCGTTCATTGCTTTCACGGATAGGGCCAGATCCTTTGCTAAATATGGACAGCAGGCCAAAAGGCAAACTTTTTCACAACCTCTGTGCAAAATGCGGACGCCTAGCATAATACAATTATCCCCTGCTACAAGAGTTTGCTTTTGTATGCAGTACTTCAAGTCCCTTTGGTTTCTAGGACAAAGGCTTTTTGGACGGAACACAACACACTGGTGCTGAAGTAAGCAATGAGCCTTCTGCGAGAAATAATAAACTCCATCTTGGCTCACGCAGATTATATTCCAGGTAAATCCTGACGGCTTGATTAAATCTGGCCCTTGTATCTCACCAAATGCTGGCAGTAGAGATATCCTTTCATAATTGTGTAGTGGAGATTGTCTGGAATCTGGCAATATCAGAACCATGATGGTGGGATACTCTATGACTTAGAAATTTGGAAAAATAAGTGCTTAGTGTCTAATAAATGTTGTTGTTTTATTCACTGAAGTCTTGTCGCTGAGTCATTGGATGAAGAATGTGCTTTATTTTATGAAAACCTGTGCACGTCTTTTGACCACAACTTGCGAATCATTGCAATGAAAAGCAAATACATTGTTTTGTGTTTATTTTTCATACAAAGTGGGATGTAATGTCAGCCCTATGTTGAAGACAATGCAGAGATTCGCTGTGATTTCAAAACTGGATTACTCGACAATGCTTTGTCGCACAGAGAAGCAACTAGTATCATCGGAAAGGGTAAATTCTGCTGTCGGTAGGGACTTCATGACTTACTCAACTGAGAAGCAGGAGTGTGAAAATGGGTGAAGAAATTAGTAAAGATATTACTTTGCAGAGGTTTGATCTGTCTTCATAACGTGATTACTTTGGTATGTAGAAATGTGTGACTAGTATCATTACAAAGCTTCGGTTCTGCTCTTTCCTGTGATATGTGTTCCATATCTATGCAATGACAAGTTCATGAGTAATTCAAACAAGAGTAATGGGTGTGGAGATGGACGCAGAGCTGTATGCAGATTGTAACTACGATTAAATTTGATTTAAATTCAATTTTTTTTTTCTTGCCAACACTTTGGCAAGACAATAGACAAGCATGGGCAAGCAACTAGCATCGTTAGTGATGAATACTTCATGAGCAATTGGCTACAACCGAGAAGAAGGGATATGAATTTGGAAGCAGGGTGTGCCTGTCATGCTTTATGGGTTAAAAGACATTAAAGTGACGATTGCAAGCGACAAATAATTTCTTTTTTTTTTTTCAAGGAACCCCCCCATAATTTTGCTGTTGAGGTTTTCAGGGTGTCTCAAGTGTCAATCAAGGGGTCTCGGACCCCCCGAGACCCCCTGTATTTCCCACCCTGTCTCCCTTTCTTTGGGCCTTTTTTTATGAGCTTTTACAGTTTGAGTGATTCGATTCAGAGGGCTTTACATTGTATAAAGAGTTACCAATCCACCATTCCTGCCAGATTCCGCTGCTCTTTTAAAAGCCGACACAAGCAAAGGGAAGGACTTGATTGATAGGGGGGAGGTGGCTCGCACTCCCTCTTAGCCCTCACCATCCTTTTGTTCCCGCTCATCTCAAGGGGCGTGGCCTCATGAATATTCTAAAGTCGGTGAATGTGAGGCGCCCAACAAATGGAGCCCAACCTATTCTTGTCGAGCATTAAATCAGAGCTGGCTTGATGGACAGTCATTGATGCTGACAATGTGGATCTCACGCCCCTTCTTAACAAGATTATTGGCAAACAGTTCCGGTGATTGAAGCAGAACATATGTGGCATTTGACCAGGATGAAGGTTGAGAAGATTGATTATGGAGGGTAAGGACTGATTCATCATTGCATTAGTATCCCTCAATGATTACAATGAAAGTAATTACAGGTTAAACACAGAAGATGCCACAACATTATTTGCCTTGTTGGTTTTATTGTTAGTGGTTGTCTATATGTTATGTATGCCAGTTGCTTGAATTGCATTTTGATTTTGTTGGTTTGAAGAGGGGAGTTGGACACATATTTTGAAGATGGTATGTATAGATGACATGATTTGACTTCAAAATCCACCACAGTGGCAATTTGTTTGACTTGGTAGCCACTCCAGAACAAATAACAAAACAAAATGACATACTTGGAAAGCAAGAGCACACATAAAATGTTGTCCACACGGACTCTCAGTCTCATTATGATCTGTGATGTGTACCTCTCCAGTATATTTTTGTTGCTTCAGAATTTGTGTTGATGCCAACTAAGTAACGTAGCTAGTCAGCCAGCTAACTCCACCCAACAGCCTTGAAAGTAGGCCGACACCATGTGAGCCAGCTGATCCAACAGCCATCTGAATGACAAAACAAAATGGAAAACCACCCAGAACCTTAGCTGAACAAGCCAGCCTCATTCCAAATCTACAGTGGGAGAGAGGGTAAGACGTGACTTTCCAGGGAAACAGGTAGGAATATCACATCATGGCTTAGTGTGACAGAATCATCTCTATAAAGAGATCTAATTCCTCTTTGTAAGGGTTACAAAGCTCCAGTGCAATGACCATGTCTTCCTTTCAGAGAGGGGAAGGGGGTGAGTGGTGACACCCTAGGAGGACTGAATATGATTCTGAAGCACAGGGTCACAGTGAACACATGTAAAGGTGACAGGGGAGTGGAAAGGTGACACATTCTCAAACATCTCAACAGGTGATCGTGTCACAAGTGAAGTTTACTTGTAGTTTGTGTCTGAAAGGCACACAATCCACAGTAGAGTACATCTTAGAGGGAGGCAAATTACTTGTGTGGATTGTTGGAAAAATCACGCTGTAAGCTGTTAGAGAAGCAGCACTGAAACTGAAGCAGAATTCAGTCCATTACACACACACACCATAACAGTTTGTATTAAAGCCACTTACCTCACCTCATTACACAAATAAACAGCGATTTTGAAGGCAGTGAAAAACCCATTTAAACCCCATTGCACTGTGTTAATCCATCTGGAAAAATGGCTGTGTAAGCAGACATGGCTGAGATTGGGTCAGACAACATTACTCCAATTGTGCTGAATCAATACATTGGTTTTCTCTGTGGGGCAGAGAGAAATTAGACAGAGAATATGTTTATAAAAACAAAATATTTGCCTATGTAAATGAAAGGAGTGAAAGCATGGTAATTCAGCAGTTTTTTAGCAAGCAAGGTAGTTCAAATGCACTTCAATAAACTCTGAGCTCCACTATAACAGAGTCAGTGCTGTGTGTTAGCTGACAGTTACTGCCTTGACCTAGATTTACATGTTCTGAACCACTGAGTAGCATCACTAACAGTAGTCCTACTGGTAACACCAAGGGTCTCCCATGGTCCTCTGGGACCAAGTGAGGTCAAAGCTTTGATGAGAGAGGATCCAGTGCTGAAGTGGGCCAGGGGAAGGGTGAGGGGGCTGGCATAGCTCAGTTTCCTGTGTCCCTTTTTTGCCTTACCTGTGAACCGTGAGCAACCCATCACATCAAAGCAACCCCAGGCTATTTCTGGCCTAAAGTGGAGCCGCTACCCCCATGGGCCTGTATCTGATCCCACAGGTCACAGCCAGGCAGAGAGAGAGAGAGAGATGGGACATAGATAATGACATCACAGATCCAGACACCCAGCCTTATGGCCTTCTGAGTCAGCTGGCTCATTCTGTTTCTCTCCTCTTCCCTTTAATGGACAATGTCTGTTTATGACACTGAAAATGAGAGCGAGGTCAAAAAGAATCAGTCCACGCTCAGTAAAAACGCTCTCCTGCCCCATAGCCCAGACTCATTAGCTGACTGTGTCATTAGTCGGCTTGGGCCGGGAACAAAATTAGCTTCATCCCACCTTTAGGGTGTGTGTGTGTGTGTGTGTGTGTGTGTGTGTGTGTGTGTGGAGGGGGGGGGGGGGGGGGGGGGGGGCACAGGTCAACCATGGCTTTACATAGATTTACAGCTGTCTCTATCTGCAACTCCTAGCAACTCGTCAGACAAAGTTACCAGTTGCCTCTCCTCCAATAAGCGTCAACCCTCCCACAGTGCAGTGTGTCCCCTAAAGTGTGTAAAATTGTCATTGGGCGCAGGTTAGCGTGTCACAGCAGAGCGTGCATCTCATTTGAGCCCTTCCTGTGCAGGGATCTAATTTTTTTTCTGAAATGGTGCATCTCCGTTTGGCGCTCAGATTGGAGGGAGGGGCGCTGTGGAGGGAGCTGTCGGGATATTCAGGGATGCGCAGAGGAGATAAGCTCTCTGCAAAGGCAAGAGACCGGGATACCTGCAAACAGGGTCTAGCTGCAATGCTCCACCCTACAGCTACAACTGAGAACAGTAAAGCACATATCCTGCTGCGCATTGTGTAACCAGTTCTGCCTCAATGTTATGAATTTCCTGAGACAGGCCAGGAAGAGTTACGCTGAGTTCAGTCTCTCAGTCTGAGAAGTCATGCCTGTGGCTCTGCAAGACCAAAACAGGGAGGGAAAGAGGACTAAAGTGTGTTCTTTTATACCCTGTAGAGCTGCTGTGACTCTCTAATTCTGCATTCTGAAACATGGCATAAAGGGAGTTAGGTTACAGGTAGGCTTCTTTGAGAATGCTGACATGATGCCAGAGCTGCTTTTAGGTTTTGATTGAGGTCTGGCTGATAGTCACCGATCTAAGGAGAAACTGTGAGTCAGAAAAACTTTTTTTTTAACAAACCTGGTGTTCTGAGAAAGGCCAATCTTTGAAGTAGACCACATCATGAGTTTTCATCTGGAAGGAGGGGGTAGGGGGGTAAAAGCATGCACCTCTGCCCTTTGTTGTTAGTGGGGAAAACTCTTATGAGACCAAAACAACTGGAACCTCAAATGAACAGTGATGTGAAAATGGTGCTAATGGTACTCCAGCCTAATGACTGCCATTGAAACAGTCAAACAGGCGGGAAGAGCTTCTTAAGACCTGAAGAGATCCCAAACTTATGCAGCACCTTTTCATCGTTTCAGCTGTGGCTCTATTATTGAAGGTGGCCTATGTGTTCCATGACATCCAGACCCTCCCCAAACAGCTCACATGAAATCCCTGCTCCGCTGGATTGAGTTGTTGTTTGCCATGCCTTTTGCTTCCTTGCTGTGGCTGATATCAGTAAGATTATAAATATTACTCATTGTCACATTCTGACTCCTGGTTGGTTAAGGACCAGAATGGACTGCTCTGATGGGAAACTGTGAAGCGTCGCATTAACACTGTCATTATCGGTACCTGGAGTCATGCTGTTTGTGTATTAATGATTCAGAGATTTCTGCTGAGCGTGACCCAAAATGTCCTCCCCTGCCTGCAGGTGAATTATTCATATGGACAACAGGTGTGTGTGTGTGTGCGTACATGTGCGTGCGTACATGTGTTTGTGGTCATTTGCTTGGACAGTGAGCCGAATCCACTACACAGGGTATGTCAGCCCCAATCTGCCTCACTCCTCCCCCTTCAGGCGAGATGTAACAGGAGGGAGCATATCCCTGCCAGCAGTGTGAAGCAGCGGTTACAGTACCATTGGTTCCAGGTCACCTTGTAGCAGCAGGGACAGAATGCAAATGCTCAGTGTTGTAGGTTGTCTCTGGATGAGGGCTGCTGGTTGAACAAATAGCTAACTCATCATTACAGACTACCCTGTCAGTCATACAGAGGAGGTGTTGAGTGGTAGCTCTCAGTGAGGGCCCAGGAAGCAAGGTGGAAAACTGCTAACCTCATGCGACAGCTATGAAACAAACTGAAAAAGAGAATACAGCAAGCAAATCTCCTGGCTATGCTCTCCTGTTGTTCCTCCTGAATACTAACCAGCTGCTTAATTAAGTAAGACCTACCATCCCTCCCATAGTTTAGAGGGAACAAAAACACTTAAGAAAACCTAATCCAAACCCCAAGCAAAACCCTAACCCTAACCCTTAAATGTAGCCCCAACCTTTCAGTGTGAGCTGGGTCCTCCCATGGCATGGCAACACTCCTCAAGTGTTTGACAGCTACATTCCGGATACAAAGACACATGTGGCACCAGCAGACCAGGAGAACCAGCCGGTATGTTCAGTGTGAGTATTTTCAAATCTCTGACAACATTCCTATTTTACAACATCATCATTTCATGAGAATGTGTGTCAGAAATGTACCGGTAAACCCAGAAAGGTGTTCTTTGGAAAAAGGTGACTCAAACAGAAATCATACAAAGATAATTTTCCATAATTAATTTGCATAATTTGCATAGGAGTGTAGGCCTAAGGGTAGCCCGATGAAGGCATCTGCAAATGCATGTAGTTTCTGTTTTTATTTATTTTTTTCCAACAAAAAAAGGCTTTTATGTCATTCCCCTTCATGAAAGCCTTGGAATTTTAGATATTTATATTTAGGAAAAGCTTCACAGGGGGCATATACACTTATGACAAATTATCAGCATCTAAATTTCTACTCAGTAGTCATTTTCTCACAACTCCCTGGTATGAAGAGGTTTAGCATTGCGACCTGAGGCACATTCGCCTGGATAAACATGTACGTTCTTGGGGTACATTTACATTTACATTTATTCAATACTTTTATCCAAAGCGACTTTTAAAAAAAAGCATAAGGAGTCAACAATATTAGAAGCACTACGTGACAAAATGTCAGCCCATTTGCTGTGACACAATGCTATCACTCAGATTTGAGCTGAGGTTGCTGCGGCCACTCTACGATCACAGTGAGCTACATGGGGTGATGATTTGATCAAAATTCCTGTAACATCACCCTAGTGTCCTCTTGTGAAAACAGGTCACTGTATGAGTCACAACATACCTTGAAAGTAGGGTCACACCAGTAATGTGAGCCAGCTGACCCAACACAGGTCTGAATGACAAAGCAAAATGGAAAACCACCCAGAACTTGAGCTGAGCCAGCCAGCCTCAACATACCAGACACATGCCTTTTCAAACGATTTTCCCCCTAAAAGCCGGCAAACAGAACAAGCATGGTAACATTGCCAAACATCTGCAAATGTGTGCCCAGATGAAAAGCTTTGAGGTCCAGGATCCATTCCGAGCATTACTCTCGCTGTTCATCAAACTCCAAAACAGTGACATCATCATTTGAGCATCCTGGTTGGTATAATCTGCAAGGGAGGGGCAAGATCCTCTCTGGAATGTTCCTCTTACCTCATACACTTCACGTTGTAGCATGGGCTATAGCAATGATGACCATGGACAGGAGGAAATGGAATGCTAAAGAATTTCTGAGTGCATGTGACAGAGAACTAATTGTGTTTTATAATTCTCCTTCCCAAAGTTCAGGGACCGTCTCCCTATGAGGAAGATTATGATGCTGTTCATGGACTTAATACGAGCCTGTGTTATTTCTCTGGCCTGGCAAACCTGGACAGCTTTCTCCAGTGTTAAGTCCATCTCCCCCAGTAACTTTTCACGTAGTTGTTTGTCTCTCACCCCCATGACATTTCATGTGAGCGAAATCAGCTAGAACCCCAAAGTTACACAACTGGCCATAATAAATTCCTCAACAGATTCAATTTCTGTATAAATTCTACTGTTGAAAACATACCTCTCAAATGTTTCACAAACAAAATGTGTCAAATTTTCCGACCACCAGATCAAAGTCCTTTTGCTTCTCCGCAGTCAACTAGAAGCTATTAAACACATTGATGGCATCCGAAACCACAATTGTCCAAACCAGGTCAACCTTTCTTTCGCCGTCCCCTGCATCCGCTCATATTGCTTGTAAATAGAGGGTGAAACGCTGTTTGAAATGTCTCCATTGATCTTCCACTTTGCCAAGTTTCAGCTCTGTCGCAGGCTTTAGCTTATCCATCCCATTTGATGGTCTGTGCTGTTCACTCACTCCACGAGGCTATAACAGTGCCGCTAGCTACAACCCAAACTACGACTCGCACGTGCTCTGTTAGCTAGCTAGTGCAACTTGTACTAGACTAGAAGCAAAGTAGCTGTGTTGCAGTTAAACGGTCTGACATTGTACCCCGATGCCCAACTTGCTGGCAAAATAACATGAGTTCGTAGACTCCTGGTACCATGCTACATCTTTCGTGACCCTAAGATAACAGATTTGCAGTGTCAACTTGTAAATGAAACATTTTTATTTGATTGACAGGTGTTGACACAAGTGTCAACCGTCAGCCTCAGGAACACGTCTGACATAAGAGAGAGTGTCACACGTAAAACATTCCCATATAGCACAGATAAATGTAAAGACCACGTTGGTGCTGCAGTTAGATTGATATTGCTGGGCTGAATGCCAATCGATCAAGTTGTGGATGAGGGTGTACGGTTGGAGCACAATGCAAAAGTGTGTCATAAAAGAGATACTCTGAAGCGCCTGGTTGATGCCACTGCTTATCTGGGCATACAAGAGTTGACATTCAGGGGGCATTTCAAGGGGGCCAGTTCAGACAACAAGGGAAACTATAGAGAACTAGCAGAGTGATTGCATGATGATGATTTACTTGCAGATGTGCAGTCTTCATCGGTGTTTACCGGCATGTCTAAAACCATCCAAAATGATGTGATTGATGAAACCACAGACATAAGCTGTCATTCACAGCTCTCAGTCATCGTCAGATATATAGACCATCAGGGAACTATTCAGGAATGTTTTCTGGGGTTTTTTTTATTGTCCGAGCAATGCTGGCGACACAGTGAGCGACGTTGACAGAGTGGCAATAGTAAGGGCAAAAGCTACCAAGCAGCGCGGCGGTGAGAAGCAGGCCCAGACATGCATACAATGTGGTGGAAAGCACCCGCTACGACAGTGTCCCGCATATGGGAAGGAGTGTCATACTTGGGGCATGAAGAACCACTTCGCAAGGGTATGCAAACAGCAAAGACAACCAAAAAAGATCCATTGCATCGAGGACAACGGATCCAGTGACACGCCCAAGGAATTTTGGACTCGGTAGCGCTCAAAGGAGAAGAGAACGAATGGACTGCTACATACTCAGCCAACAGTACAAACATCACCTTCAATCTGCACACCGAAGCGCAGGTGCATATCATAGCAGAGGCTGATCTGCCTTGGTTAGTGGTACAACATGACATAAACGGACAGAAAAAAATTGAATTGCAAGCGTACAGTGGAGAGACTATTCCCACTCTAGGTACTTGTACACTAGTACTGGACATTGTAGGTAAACTAAATGAAGTGCCTTTTGTGGTTGTGAAAGGGAACAGATCACCCATCCTTGAGCTGAAAACATGTAACTCCTTAAGGTTAATGAAACGGGTACACATTGTCAATGGTGTTGATATAGACAGAGATGCAAGGGTAGAGGAGGCCTATGTAGATGTATTTTAAGGCATAGGGAAACTGAAAGCCCAGTACACCATAGAATTAGACAAGGCTAAGAAACCAGTGATACATGTAGCCAGAAAGGTCCCACTGGCTTTAAGAGACAAGCTGAAAGCAGGGAGACTAGAAACGCATGATATAATTGAAAAGGTTGAGGAGCCCACCTATTGGGTGCATCCATTGGTAATAGTAAAAAAAAGATGGTTCTCTCAGGTTATGCACAGACCCAAAAGAACTAAATAAATATGTGAAAAGGGAACATTTTCAGTTGCCTACAAGGGGGGGCATCCTAGCAGATATAGCAGGGGCTAAATATTTCTCCAAACTTGATGCATCTGCAGGATGGATTTTGGCAAATAGAATTAGACAGAGCAAGCTCCAGGCTTTGTACTTTCAATACACGTTTTGGGAGGTACTCATTCAAAAGATTACAATTTGGTTTGAGTTCTAGTCCAGAAGTGTTTCACAGAACTGTGCAACAAATCTTTGAGAATGTACCAGGCACTAAAGTCTATATAGATGATGTGTTAATATGGGGCAACACTCCAGAAGAACACAACGAAAGACTGAAAATGGCACTAGACACAGCAAGGGCTAGTGGGCTAAAACCCAATACAAACAAATGCCAGTACAGGCAGAAGGAAATCACATTTCTGGGAGAGAAACTGACACAGGAGGGGGTCCATCAAAGCAAAGTGACTGCCATAAGCAACATGCCTCCCCCTAATAATAAAGAAGGAGTACAAAGATTCTTAGGCATAGTTAATTATGTTGGCAAATTTGTACCCAACCTTGCCAAACACACTAGCCATATGAGAAGCCTACTATGCAAAACCACAGAGTGGGCATGGGACAGTAATCATCAGAAGGAGTTTGACCAATTGAAAGCACTCATCAGCCAAGCACCAGTGCTTAAATTTTATGATGTAAAGCGGAACACAAAGATCTCAGCAGATGCCTCTAAGGCAGGAACAGGGGCCATGTTATTGCAGCAGTATGGTGCACCTTGGAGGCCTGTAGCATATGCCTCTAGGGCCCTGACAGCCTCTGAGTGCAACTATGCCCAGATTGAGAAAGAGGGATTATCCCTGGCACATGCATGCGAGAAATGTATACATTTATGGCAGGAGAGTGTGGGCTGAAATGGACCACAAACTATTGGTAACCATTGCAAAGAAGGGGTTAGCCAACAACCCCCCAGGGTGCAGAGGTTGTTTTTGAAACTTCAAAAGTATGACTTACAGCTAGTCTATAGGCCAGGTAAAGAATTACTAGTAGTTGACACATTGTCACGGGCCTTTGATAACTCAAAAGCAAATGGAAGTTGCGAGCTAGATGAAATGGTTCATGTCAATTTCATCAGAAAGAACTGCCCAGTTTCAGACAAGGTGTGGACAGTGATAGCACACACCACAACAGAAGATGCAGCCCTGCAAAAGGTGACACAAGCTATCACAAGGGGATGGCAGGTACAGTCAGTGCCTGCACCTTACTCGCAGTACAGAGATGAACTGTCAGTGATAGATGGCATTCTTTTCAAGGGTTCAAAGATTGTGGTGCCACAGGTGTTACGGAACAAGATGTTAGTTAAGATACACGAAGGACATTTAGGAATGGAGAAATCAAAATGACGAGCTAGAGCAGTTCTATATTGGCCAAACATGGGGGCTGACATAGAGAGATCAATCCGAGCATGTGAAACTTGTCAAACATACAAGGCAAAGCAAAGCAAAGAACCACTGTGGGTAGAGGAAAATGAAGCTGTGTCACCATGGAGTAAAGTGGGAATTGACCTTTTTACACTGCAGGGGAAAAACTATGTCCCTGTACTTGATTATTACTCACATTATCCTGAAATAGCTTTGGTAAGAGAAACCACAGCATCTCAGGTCATAAGGCAAATCAAGTCATATGGCATGGCATACCTTCAGTTGTAAGGTGTCGGACCTCAATTCAATGGTGCCTAGTTCAGAGCTTTGCACAGCAATATGAGTTTAAGCATGTCACCTCAAGTCCAAACTACCCGCAGTCTAATGGGTTAGTGGAGGATGGTGTGAAAATAGTCAAGCTACTGATCAAGAAAGCAGTACTGTCAAAGAGTGATCCTTATCTTGCCTTGCTCAACTATAGGTCCACTCCCCTGAAGAACAGCCTGTCACCTGCAGACATGTTGTTTAATAGGAAGCTCAGCACAACCATGCCTGATCTCCTTGAAATTAAAAAAGGGAAAAAGACAACAGTATACTGGAAGGTAAACGGAGGGACAAAAACACACACAAGAGGTTTTATGACAAAGGGGCAAAAGAGTTGAACAGGCTGAACCCAAATGACAGAGTGAGAATACACAATGGCAAAAGCTGGAATCTAGAGGCCAGGGTGTTGCAAAAAGTAGCACCCAGGTCCTATGAGGTGAAGACACCTGAAGGGGTCATATACAGGCACAATAGGTGACACTTGCTACAGGTGCCAGAGACTGTAATTGAGAGACACACACCTGCACCGCCAATCCCAACTACACCAGAGCCAAACTCACCTGAGACTTTCGAAGAGCCTGTTGAAATAAAGAGGTCTAGAAGGGTGATTAAACCACCAAAAAGGTTAATTGAAGAGATGTTCATTGAGACCACTGCAAGCAGAATGTACAAGAGTGTTGAATTCCTGTGCATAATGTCATTCTGTTGAAATTGTGTTGAAGTCGTACAAATATTGCTGTACCTACATACTAATGTAGAGGACATCTTGTTTATGTATTTGGATTGTTTTGAGTTACAACATTTGGAACACTGTATTATGGTATTTTGACACAAGGAGGCCATTTTTGTGACTTCGAAGTGTTAAAATAGTGTTATTATCAGTAATTTAACAGATTAATCTGTTAAATTTACGTGTTTTTATTTTTCTCTTGGAAGTTTATTTTTCTCTGAAATTTTGGGGAGGATGGTCCTCCTTTTCCTCAATGGACGAGCCTCCTCTGGAGCTAATCCAGTGAATTCCCCAAAAGGGTCAACAGGCAGAATTACCACCACCATCATTAGGTAGACTGGACATCTGTACAGATTGATTCTCGTTTTTTCATTATTCAGTGACTTTGATTCATGTGACGCAGTTCACATTTAAAATGCTCCGTAATCCGTCTGTACAGCATGTGATGACTGCTCCCTCAAATAGCATGTAAACAGGAGTTACTGCCAACCTCACATTAGGTAAATCCCACTTCAGGCAAATTAGACAGAGAGCTTAGAATCCCAAGAAACAGGGATGTGACAGTGATCAGACACAGTTGATTGTGCTGTGGGAGTCGGCACAAACCAATTACTGCCCTTGCAGAGAATTACAGGAGTGATGTTTTAGCTGCCTGGATCATGTGACGTGAGGTTTGAAGGGCAGATGATGTGCTTGCATTCTGCACCTTCTGTTAAAAACAGCCCCATCTGGCCAGAACACTGGCAGACAGTTCCTGCAATAAATATTCCAATCTGTCCATCTTTATTTCCTCTCTGAAAACCAGATGCCCAACTCCACATCACTGAGAGACAGTCCTCTGAGAAAAGACAGGCCCAGTTAACTTCCATCTTCCCCTTCAGCTGTGTGTTATGGAGGCAACCCTGCAGAGACCAGGCTAATTGCCATTGCAGCACACACTGTAGGTTCCCACAGTTCGACAAGGGCTGCCGTATTGGCATTGATAGCCCTAATGTTGACCCCATGACCTCAACCTGCAGGGAGAGTGGTCAGGTGACAGATACCTGTGCACAGAAGACATTCACGTGCCAGTGCCACAGGACATCAACTAGAGAGGTGCATTGTGGTACATATCAGAGGATCATACTCTATCACACTATTGAGTTTCTTCAGATATGCAGCTCCAGCCAAAGGCTAGCAATGAGAGATCCAGGATGATCTGAGAAATGTCCAGGAAATGGACCTCTGAGGCAGTGCTGCTTGACACCTAACAAAGAATGTCAAGAATCCAGAATGGCTACATTGTCTCTGCCGGGGTTTTTCCACTCTCTTTCAGGGAAGTTTCTATGAGGTTTTCTGACCAACCAGAGGCTGAATTTCACTACAGGACAAACTGAAAAACCTTCCATGGACTTGATGTCAAATTACAGTCTCATTTGAGTAATGAGACTCAAGTGACGCCACAGAAATGCTATCTTCATGGCAATCTCTGTTAATCTCAAGGGTTTGAAATGGTGATATCTCCAGTACTGAAGTTTTGAGGGAGTCTTTTATGGTTGTTAAGATGAGGCTGAATGCAAATGATTGGGCTTTCCAAATAAGATAAAAAAAATATGTGTCAGACTCACACATAATCTCCCCTGATTACATCACTCATTAATCATAGGCTGGTCATCCTGTTGCTGTGAAATGAGATTGCCATGCAGAGATGCAAGGAGGAACAATAAGTTCATGCGTATCACATTATTCAAAAAGGTCATCCCTCTTTCCCCCCTTGCAGTGGCAGCAGACTACCCTCATTCCAGGGGTGCCACAAAGATGATTTGTTTGAACAGAGAGTGAAAGGATGCGTGGTCAGCATTGCCAAACAGAAACCTCCTCATCCAGGTTGGTGATGGTTGGACTTCAGCGCAGCCTCAAAGCGCACAGAATCCAATGGCACACGAAACCAGACCGGTCACTCAGTGGCAGTGTAGCGGAGCAAGATGGGGTGATCTGCATTCCTTTGAGATGAAAAAGAAAAATCTGCAAAAAACATGCAAGTGATCACTCCTGCTGATACCTTGTGGCGGAATGTTGGCCTTCGTGTCTATGGTTTATGGGATTGCCATGTAACCCTGCCATCTCGTACATTGCTATCTCACTACATTGGGTGGGATGGTGGGGGGGGGGTGTTGGGGTTGGGGAGGCAACATGAACTAATGCAGTGTTTTAATAAAAGGAGAAATGCCACATCAATCAGCGGGAGGCACTGTTTTTTCAGCTCAGACAGAGTGTTCGGTTCATCTGGACATGACCAAGTTAGACACCTGCAGTGAGGAAAACAAAACTCAATGAATGAAAATCAACTGATATGTTCTGCAGCACTGCAATAATGTGCTTAATATCCCTTTGCTTGAAATCCCAGGCAACTTTGTAAGACCTGTGTATTGAAAAGGTATTGGTTGTTTTGTCAGAACAGAAATGGGGATGTTAACAGAATTTATCTGTACTCCTCACATGCTGGAACAATGACTTTGATGAGCCAGCAGTGAGTGGAGATTCTATCTTCATCTGAGTAGTCACACTTCCTGATTGGTCATGTGATTCAAGAGGAGGAAGTGATGTTTGTGTGACTCCGGTGACCTGTGATCTCGGATCAGTCTGGGGTGATAAAGAGAGGAGGGGGATTTCTGAGATCAGAGTCATGCGTGGGAAATAATCTGAGCTTTACCAACAGGGAGGGAAGGAGGAACCCATACTGGAACCCTGCCCTCCGTGGGAGTATCGGGGAATCAGCCCTGCACCCTTCCCCAGGGCGTCAGGGTGCAGGCAAGCCAGGCATGCACCAAGCCAAGGACCTGCTTTGTATAACCACACTCTGCAGTTTGTGTACTGTAATGTCACATAATTTAATGCAACAAAAGGTAACATAAGGGAATGTAACTTAACTTCATGACACACACCATAACTCTATCACCCACACCAAAAGAAATCCCAGCTGGTTCACATGGGATATCTCTAGATCAGGATGGAGAAAAAGACATGTGAATCTATTACATCTGCAGGGTTCCATGCTATGTGTTTCCAATACAATGGGAAAGTAGGACCTTTAGCAGTAAAAGGCAGAGAACCACCACACGGTCCTCTGATTCACAGCATATTCACAGAGAGCAGGCATACGGGACAGTCTGCGCATGGGATGTGCAAGGGTTGCCAGTTCAAACTTTACACTGGAGCCTGCTTTGCAAATGAGTAACAGAACTTGACTCACATGGCTAGAGTAGAATGCCAGCTACTCAGTGGCTAAATTATCAAGCCATTAAGGATGACACCCTTCTTTTGCTGCACAACAACAGTAGAGAAGGTTGTGTGTACATGTCAACACCGCACACTTTCTCTATCAAAGCCATGAGAAGGGCAACGCCCCTCTGTATCACCTGATCCAACAAAGCGGTGAATACCGATCTCGGCAGACCAGCAGCGAAATATGGCGCTGATAAATATTTCAGGTGAGATATGGGTCGCATTAGTACAACAGAACTGCCCCTCAGATGTGATACTCATTCTCAGAGCAACATAGCAGATGGTATTTCGGGACATTCTGAGCCCAGAGCGATGGAAGAATTCAGGTTCTGTGGGTCTCTGTGAAAAAGGGCTTTTAATTTGGACCTGAAATCACAACCTCAGGGTGGAATTGGAGGAGGAGACAGGTGGCTAAGCTGACAAGGGGTGCCGGATTACTGGTAATGTAAGCAACCATGTTTTTAGGGTAGATTCGATAGGGAGTCAATCGGCATGTCCAGGCAACACACACTGGCCATACCACCCTCACTGACATCACCATGGCATTATGACACAGTCTTATTGTGTCATGGGGTCATGGGTTCACGGGGTCAGCATCACTGATATGAACTTCCTGCTCGGCAGCTGCAGACAAAACGGCTATCTTCCCTACCTGTAGCAAACAGCAATTTACCTCACGCCATAGAACAGACCAGAGAATATGTTAAGATGCCAAACCGATCTGATAACAAAGGGAAAATACTTTCAGAGTGTGTTACCGTCATTGTCACCTCGCAGATAAGGGACCAGGAGTTATTTCTGCAAAACGGAAAGTGAGTGAATAGGCCTGTGGAGGACCAAATGATATGAGCCAGTTTACAGCAGCTTTGCCTCCACAGCCAGATGCTTCAACAGGGTTCAACAAATTACTTGTTAGAGAAGCAATCAGGTCAGATTTTTTGTCCAGTGGTTAAACACTTACAAGGTTTCTATACATTGCCCCCACTTTAAAAGACCAGGGTCAACATTAAAGAACTGCTCTAATCGTCGGCGCCAGAACAAACCTAATAGGGGGGCGTTAGGGTAACCGTGGGGGGCACAAACTGCCATTCGAGAACTCAATTTGTGATGTAAATGTTTGATAATATGAGTTTGCCGTCAACAACCAACACACCAACCCATGCTGCAAAGTCTCTCTCTTTCACACACACACACACACACACACTGCACAAAATATAGCCTAAGTACAAACACGTCTTTCTCTCTTTCTCTCTCTCTCTCTCTCTCTTTCTGTCTCTCTCTCTTTCGCTCTCTCACACAAAAACACACTGTGCGCGTCATTAAAACATAATTTGAAATAGACTATATACCTCACTCTTACCGAATAAATGCAGACAGGCCCAAAAATCATTCAACATTTTGTGTAATAATCATGAAAGCCAAGGCTGGCATCATAAAGTGAATTAAATGCATGGCTTACCTTTGAAGAGTTGCAGGCGGTTGCGCGCTTATCTTGACGTAATGATAACAAATCAATAACTCAAACAAATCAAACCAGTAGCACCAAAGCACCAGACCAATGAGCATACTCCTTTCCCAAATGTGACCATATGCAAATATGACCAACAGGGTGTGTTTTTTCTTTTCTTATTTTTCTTTATTTCATTTCATTTAGCGAAAAGGTTTTCACTTTTAATATGATAAATATAAATTAATTAATAAAACTCAAAGTTTGGTGCCAAAGGCCTGGCCTACAAAGGGGGGGGGGGGGGGGGGTACAATAACTCATTTGGGGGGGCATGGCCCACAAATGCCCCCCCTTGACGCCGACTCTGGCTCTACTGTGAAGGCTAACTTCAACTGTGAAGGTTGACTCCAACAGTGAAAGCCAGCTCTAAAGGAAGCTCTCCTTTTAAAAGACCTGCTCCAATATCAAAGGCTCACTCTACTGTTCCCAGAGTGTCCTCCCATGGTAAGGGAGGTTAGATCATAAACTGTCAGCTCACTTCAGTCATGAAGTATGCCCCATTATACTGACTTGGTCAGATTAGTTCACTGTGGGCAAATCAGAAAGCCCCTCTGTTACAGGTGACACACATCCTGTGTAATGAGGGGGTCTGAATGTAATCCTGCCCCCTTCCATCCCCAGCACTGCCTGCTCTCACCCCCATCAGTCACCCTGATACCATCAACAACCTCTTAACAGCCTGTCCTGGACAGAAAGGAACAGCTCGTCCTCATTACTTCAGAAAGACTTGACACATTCCACACACACACACACACACACACACACACACACCTGTGGAAATGTACACCTGCATCACCACATGTCTGTACACACAAAAAAGCAGAAGACACATAATGTTTGTGACCCAATGAAAAAAGAATGCATAGAGGAAGCCCATTTTGAGCAGCGCCCAATGGCTGCCACTCCGTGTGGTGTGCAACACATTCCTGCCCTGCCATATTCCTGACTCAACAGGATTCCACAGAAAGTCAGGTGATTGCTCACACAATACCTTCTGGGCGGAAGTGTCACACATGTCAGACTCCTGCCTGAAGAATCCCAGAAGGAAGCAAGTCTTACACAGACCCGGAAGTGGAGCAGGCAGGGTACTGTTTAGTTCACACACACCAAATGGCAGTGCGGAGGGTGAGGTGGACAACCCGTCTAATAAATGACAGCTTGGAACAAGCGTTTTGCTGTATTTTATAATAAAGGGTTGGGACTTTTATCAAATTGCGACATTTCCTGCAAACACTGCATGTTGAATCACCCCCAGATCACATTTTCTGATTACCTGATGATTGACTTTGGCTGCTGTGACTTTTAGTCCAGCTGGTACCAGTGTCAAGCCAGCACAGGAGCACCCCAATCCCAGCTACTGTTTTTTAACTTACTTTCATTGAACTCAATTGGCAAGCGTGTGGCAGGGGTTCAGAGACCACCACAAAAATACAGAGAACTGTCAATGCGCAGGGTTGGAGTTATCAGCAATCTTTTGACCTGTGTGAAAATTCAGACTGGGAAAGTTCCTTTACGCCCCACCAAAGCTTGTTCCCAGGGAAACCCCATCAGGTCTGTGGGTGTGTGAGTTCATCATCACTCACACACCCACCTTGCAGGGCATGTCACATTTATTAGGCCTACTCACTTTATCTTATGAGAGAGTGTTTAATTGCTGCATGCTGACATCGTGACATCAGTGTCTCACAAACTGTCAAACGGCTGCAGGTGACCTGGAAAAAGTGTCCTGAGCCATTGAAGGGAAGACTTACAAACATACGATCACAGATAATCTATTATGACCAGATATTCAGCTCCTGCATCCTTTCCAACCTCCATCTTGGAGGTTCCGGTTGACCAGTCTGGTCATTATTTACAATATCTGTAGTATCACCCCAATACTTTCAGCGGAGGCAGACTTTTCTGGACAGCTGAACTGAGTTTTGATGACACCAGTGCCTCAAACGAGCAACCCTCAACATTTCCAAATCAGCTTGCTCCTTGCCCTACTTTTCTCCCTCCTTAGAATGAGACTACAAGGACAGATATCGTGTTAATCAAAAAAGAGCTGTGATTACAGTCCTCCAGTTCTGACAGGGGGGGGGCTCACATTTCAGCCCTCTGGAGGGTAAATATTTCACATGCACTGATCACCGCAGTGGGGCACCATGATCATACTCAGGATCAGCCTGAGCTCAGAGGTTAAACTGTATCTACAGTTCTGTTTGGGGGGGTTGGAATGTGATGTGTGAACAGCTCCCGGACACCACCGCGCCTATCTGAGTGGTGAAGACGGACGAGATCTTGGTGAGGCCCTTCCGCATCTCCACTCCCCGCAGTGCGGATCACAGAACACAGCACACGCCGTGGACGTCCGCCGTTACCTCAGCCTGAGGTCACACGTCTTTAATGGGCACTCAGTAGTGTGCCACTGCCTTGAGAAAAAACCCTTCCTTCCTGCTGTGAGAGAGTTCAACCCCGAAACCACCATCCCCCACTACAGACACACACCACCCCTCATGTTCGTAAACAACCACGCCTCCCAGAACCCACACTGTCCAGACGCTTTGTTCTGTCCCACCTCTGACCCGGTCTCCAGCAGGCTGGGGACGAGCACTGAAGTAACTGGACTGTAAACAATGACATGGAAGATTCTAATCTCAGGGGCTGTGCGCCCTTCTCCACAGCAACTGCTCCCTCTATCATCCGTTCCCTCCTTAACGACATGGGTTTCCTCGAAAGGACAGTGCAGTCGGATGGTCCATCCAGGAGCCAGCTGTGGGGGGGGGGGGGGTCAACTGTGAGAAGGGTGTAGGGGGCAACCCTGTACACTGCTGAGGGGAATGCAAAGTTGGCACTGTGGATTTTGTGAGAGCGCTGCTGTCACTTTATCCACATCGAACAGTGCATTGTTAGAGTGAGCTACCCTTGGGGCTGAGCCAAACTGCACATCACTGTGGACCAGAGTTGGGGGAAAATGTGTGTCAGCACGACACAGACCGTGTTTTCACTGTGACGTTGATTTGACAATAAGTGGTCATTAACCCCCTAACTAACGCATGGCTCCACTACAGGATGTGTACCACACTCACCCCACCTACCCACACACACACATACACACACACACACATACACACACACACACACACACACATACACTCCCTATTGTTACAAACTTGCAGCCTGGCCTGCTGAAACTGCAACTTTCCGACAGCAATAACTGAACTGAGGGAAGAAGTGCTCGAGTCGATAACAGCATCCCCACTCACTTTCAAACCTGCAGGGGTACGAGAGGGCAGGATATCAAACAGGAAGTACAGTACAGGAACAGGAAGAGCCAGATAAGACAGATACTGTACTTTCCCCCCGACTGAAAACAAACCATTTAACACAATGAGCAGAGCTTTGAGGTGCGTGAGAATAACAGCCGCAGTTCGCTTGTCCCTCCAAAGATGAAACGGGTAGAGGTGGTTAACATCTTGTCACTTGTGAAGTTTTGAATTGTACCAAAGGTGTGAACACAGCCTTAATTCTGTCCACTCCCCCTCCTAACACTAATATGACCAGGCAGCTGTAGAATTCACTGCAATTTAAACCTAAAAGATATCCTGGTGGCACTTCAAGCTTTTGCAGTGGCATTAACTTGTAAATACTAGCTAATAATAGCGACAATACAGGTCTGTGGCATTTAAGGTACTTAATGCTGTCTGTCTAATCTTAATGTTAGCCTGATCTTAATGTTGTCCATCCTTAATCCCATTGTGGCAGTGTTTCCCACTTCATTTCAAGGATGGCACTAATGTTTCAGTATCTGTGCAGCAATTTCCCTAACCCTATTGAATACACTTTTGTAAGCCACTCTGCGTAAGTAAGTGTGTGTGTGCCAAATGATTCATTGTAAATGTAATATTCAAGGAAGCCCTGTGAATTGAAGATTGTGGCTGGAGAGAGCAGAGGGCACAGCAGACCATCTCCTTCCAATCCTTTTCACACGTTGTGGCCACAGGGCACTATCTGTATCACATTCAGAGAAATGGAGCCAAACACAAGCACCATGGGCCCCACACCTCGCCACACCATGCATGGTGCTTTTTTGCTTTCTGTTGTGTTTTTTATGAAGTGAATTGTGTTGAAGGCAGTTAGCCCATTAAATGGCTGTGTAATTAAGATGTTGGGTTACTCATCGGTGTCTGCACAGAGCCTGAATCTCACACTTAGCCGCCTTCCTACTGCTTACATGAATAAATAATCTGTGCTTTCAATTTGCCCAACAACAGGATGCCTTCCGGGCCTGAGTCATAGCTGAAAAGACCAATCAGGGGACAAGTGAGGATTTGTGCAGAGACCAAAGGAGGAAAAGACCAATCAGGGGACAAGTGAGGATTTGTGCAGAGACCAAAGGAGTAAAATGAATGAGCAAAACAGAGGTAAAAAAGTGATGGATAGAGACAGACAGCAAGAGAGAGAGAGCAAATGGATAGTATGTATAATGTGGGATAGAGCCAGAGACAGACTTATGGACACAAGGACAAATGGACAATGCTGGCCTGTGGGAACTGTCACAGTGTATCTTACCTGATTCTATCATTCTCACTGGACACTAGAAGTGCAACCATTCCAGCTGCAAGCAGCCAGCAGCAATACCACCCTGTAGTTGTCTAAGGCTGATTAGCTGGAGATGAGTGGAGCAGGGTTTCATGGGTAGATCTCCTGAGAAAACTATGCTACTGATGGAGGTGGTGTTGGTGGCCCAGCAGTGGGCAGTTTTAGCTCTGGACCAAGTAAATCCAATGCCCCAGTGCAGTGATGGGGATACTGTGCCATAAGAGGTGCCATTCAATGGTAGTTCTGACTGACTGGTCAGGAAAGATCCCATGGCATTTATAAAAAGGTTGGGATGTTAACCCCAGTGTGCTGGTCAAATTCCCAGTCTGGTTCCCTAATTCGGGCCATCTAATAATCTCTTCATATGTTCAAATGGCTACACAATCCCTTACATTCCCTACCTACCTTGATGCCCCAGGTTGTCACTGCAAATGAGAAAGGAGGTCTCAGTTTACCTTCCTGGTTAAATAATATGACTAAATAAATTGTAGTGGATGGCCAAGAGGCATCAAAGCAAGCAAAACCTCTCAGACCAACAGGACTTTGGTGGCCAGGTGCCAAGTGTATAATGAACTCCAATCAAAATTACTGCATTTCACTGAGGGTATCACTTCAGTTCTTGGTCTAAATATCATTCTGAATCTGAAGCAACCTACCACAACAAGCAAAATGGCCAAAGGCTTACTCAGGTTGGTGTCATCAAGTCTCATTAAGCCACTTCCAATTATTTACTTACTGATTGATTAGTTGGTTCATTCATTCATTCTATACTGTATTCATAACATTTTGTGTCAATCTCAACAGTAGAAATGCACTATAACAAACAAAATTTGATTCATTGATTGATTTATTCATTGACTGACTTATTCATTCATTCTATACTGTATGTGCACCCCTTTGTGACAATGTCGATTGTCAAAATATGTTATAACAAATACAATTCGACTGATTTATTTATTCATTTATTCTGCCAAAGTACTTCACAATAGAGTGTAGACTGGCAGAGCTGAAACAGGGGACCGATAAAGGCATTCAGTTCAGGCATGGCTAATTTCAGCTGTGCGTAGTTCAGGTTGTTTCAATGGCGCCATCTAGTGGATTGTGACTCACATCTTCTACTGTGTGCATTAAAATCACAAATATAAATGTTGATGTTATACTCCAGGAGACAATGCCATACATAGAGACCACACGAACGTTCCTATAGAGGCATTGTAACACGATACATGGATAAGAATGTGGGCTTTGTTTCTTCGTTTTAAGGCTTTTTATGGTCTAGACCTGGATTAAATTGAGTTAATATACCCCTATTATCCTCAGTGGGTTCTCAGGTCATTAAATAGGGGTATCCTCTCTTTTGCCAAACCCTGCCTAAAAACAAAGGCTAACCCCACTGCATCCCAAAATAAAAACCAAAAAAAACACCCAGATGCAGAGGGCACGCTCTTGCTCTCGCTGTCAGGCATCCCAGCGGCTGCCGTCGTCCCCAGTCGTCGGCTCCTCCTCATCGTCGCCGCACCCTCTGGCCCGGAGCTCCACGGGACCGTACTGTGGGAAGCAGGATGGCAGCTAATCAGTGTTACCCCAGCCCCCCGCTGCTACCGGTCACAAACACCCACAATGCTTTTCTAGGGTGCGGACGTTCCTTAAGACAACGGGGTGTCCACTCCCCATCTCATGCCCAGCACTGGGGGGTCCGAGGCCGCTGTCTCTGCGCCTGCCGTCTTCCCCTTCCCTGGCACTTATCGGTCTCTGCCCGTGCCGCTCCGTCTCGGGGACTGCCAAAAGGAAGGCGTGTGGTCCACTCTGCCCCGACTGACAACACAAGACAAACCACACAGCCAAAAAAACCCCAAAGGAAAAAAGGAAATAATTAATAAACTAACAAAAATAAAGTTCCCGGACCTCGACCCCCGGGGACTCAAACCAAAACCCAACAAAAGAAATTACAAAAGAGAAACTCCAACTGATTCGCAAAATGGCTGGCTCAAGAAAAAAGGAGGAAAAAAAAACTAATCCAAAAACCCGTCTAAAACTTCCCGCACGTGTAGCGGAGCTGAAGTGATTAGCTCGTGTGAGTCCTGCGTAAAGCCTTAGGTAGCGGGTAGCAGGTAGCAGGTAGAGTGGTTGCAGCGGCTACGTCACTCCCCCTGAGACCTGGTTAAGTAGCGTTGTCGCCAACAGAGTAACGGCAATTTGCCTTTAGCTCAACTGGCAACGACGCTGGCTTTAAGGGGTTGGCAGCGAGCAGTAAGAACCTCAGTTCGAAACTCGCTCGCTCGCCGACCCACGTAACATCATATTAAAACACAACGCAAGATACCACCCGTTACACATGCAGAGCCTTCTTCCCTGGCGTCCCTCGCTACTAAGCCTCGCAACCCTCCTAAATACCTGCCCGGCTATGGCGTCACATTTATGTCAAAAGTCGCGAGCGCAGGAAACATGCTCGCGACCGTATAAAACATTCTCGCGCACAAAGAAGCCACCACGCTCGGGAGAATTTATGCTTGGCGAGCGCTGGAGGGCATACACGCTCGCGCGGATCGACCTGAGTTTTGACAATTTGGGGGCGGAAACCAAGGGAGTCACTGGCCCTCTTATGATTGGTCACTTTCAACGCAATCACACCCACACGACCTCCTTGAACCTTGATTGCCAGCTTCTTTTAACTGAATGACAGGCAGACAGTGTTTGGCTTATTTTACATTTACATGTATTCATTTAGCAGACGCTTTTATCCAAAGCGACGTACAAAAGTGCAAATAGTGGAAAATAGGCACAAGGGCAAGATGTGTACAGGTCATACAATGCAGATAGTGCTGAAGCTGAGCGCAAGATCAGTGTAGCGAGACAGAACTAATCTGATCTGAGGTTACATATCAAATAGAGTCACTGGGACAATAAAGTGATGCTATACTACACAGGCAAAACGTGCTACAAATACGACGTAACTTGCTACAAGCACGAGCCAAGAATCTTAGATTTACAAGGTCAAATGGCAAGGGTGTCAGTCCAGGTAGAGTCTGAAGATGTGTCTTCAGCCCACGTCTGAAATTGCAAACAACTGAGAAATTTCAAACAACTTAATGTGGTGGATATCCCCCTGGTCTGGGGGACCGAGGGTCTTCCTCCACATTTTAATGCCTTCCAGAAAATAATAAGTCCTCACAGAGTCTGATGTAATCATGGTTGTTTGGTTTATTGCATATGGTGATCAATCACATACAGTAAACCGGGTTGGTCCGCGGAGCAACAGGTGTATATGCGGTGTGTATACATTCACAAACACTCCCCAATCACTTCCTCAATCACTTCCCCCTTCCCTTCAGCCTACATCCATCCTTTATGCCTTTTCTCACTCCTCCCATCCCAGACCACAACTTCCAGCTCCTCCCAGGCTCCTCCTTCAAGATCATCCCATTTTCCATTTTAATACAGAGTTCATTTTATTTTTAAGCATATATATGCCTGGAATATCACCATTATTTGTATTTATTTAAGGGTCAAATAACTCAGTTAGCCAGACAGCGGTGCTGCAGACTGTAAAAAAAGGCACACAGATATCTATGTGTCATAAGCTACAAGGTTAGGCCTTAAAACAAAGGGTTAATGTAAGAACTAGGCCCCGTCTGGACACGGCCCAGGAGATGGGCCAGAAGAACTAAACCCCGCAAAGGGGGGCCATTAGCTCAGCACTACTATGATGGGCAACTATGACAAATTGCAGTAAATCCACATACAGTTTGCAAGCATTTTGTCAGTAGATGTCAGCTAGGCCAATGCAGGCAATCAGCTGTTATTTTCTAGCTGTATAACTCATAAAAGAAAATATAAAACTAAAATGGGATGCATATGTTAAAGGGGCAAAAACAGGCTGACATGCTGTAAGGGCATGTCAGGGGGAGAAGATACAATAAGCAAAGGTGGCATGACTATGAGTCAGAGAAAAAAGATACAATAAGCGTAGACCGTAAACCAATAGGAGAAGTGAAGGGAGAGAAGATACAATAAGCGTAGATTATGAACCAATAGGAGAAGTGAAGGCAAAAAAGATACAATAAGCGTAGACCATGAACCAACAGAAGTTGGCATGACTATAGAACAGCAACATAGTGCACGAAGGTTCTGGGGTGACTTCCAGGGAGGGCCAATGCTGAAGCCAGTGTTCCTTCTCCGAGGTCACCCACTGTCCTGTAATAACCCCAAGATTACCCCCCTAGCGGTGTCTTACAATGGCCTACATGCAATGTTTATGACCTAGGGTAACCCCCAGCATTATTTAGGCATAGAATCACATCATATTACTTTTCAGTAGTAGTGCTTAATGCAAACAACATTTTCCACTATACAAAGTATTATAGAATACATATTATTTAAGGCTAACATATTAGATTGTCTGGTTTCCTTATACACTTCCAGACCTCCACATGTACAGTAAAGATAAAGTAAATAGCTAATGTAATATATCAATAACTTCAGTTAATATGTCAATAGCTGTGGTTAAAATCAAAAGCTAACATCTGTTGGCAATGCTTATGATGTTTGCTGGCAATAACTTATTTCCACCATGTAACAAGCTTAATCGTACCACGTCAAGCTCCGCTTTTCTCTGGGGGGCGGGTGAAAGTGGCAATACTCATAATTTACATATGGGGTATACACTTTATCAAAAATTTTCCACCACAAACTGAGTTCTGACAAGTTCGGAGTTGAAGACACAGTGAACGGAACAATGGCGGCGATACCTGAAGATTTATATGTAAGTGATACTGATAGATGGCTTCGTCTAACAACCCAGCAATTTACTTACTCTTAAAATTTGGCTGGAACATGTAAATAGCTAACGTTAGCTATGCTTCCCCTATCATTCAGCCGACTGCATGCAATAGACGTTAACGTAAGTAAATTGCTGGGTTGTTAGACGAAGCCATCTAGCAGTATCACTTACATGTAAATCTTCAGGTGTCACCGCCATTGTTCTGTCCACCGTGTCTTCAACTCCGAACTTGCTGTCAGGACCCAGTTGTTTCAAATAACAAGCCTCTGGCCAAGCACTGTCTGCCTGTCACTCAGTTCACGGAAGCTGTCAATCAAGGTTCAAGGAGATAATGTGATTGCGTTGAAAGTGACCAATCATAAGAGGGCCAGTTACTCCCTTGTGAATCCAGCCTGGCCAATTAACCCTGTCAGGACTCCTGACAGTATGACGTCAGATGCAATGAGAGAAAGACTTTTAAGGGAAGTTGACATTACTCTCGAAAAAGCTATCCAAATATGCATTGCGTCGGAAACGAGAAAAGCCCAAATTCTGCAAATGCATGTGTAGCACAGCTGAAGTGATTAGCTCGTCTGAGTCCTGCGTAAAGCCTTAGATAACGGGTAGCAGGTAGCCGAGCGGTTGCAGCGGCTACGTCACTCCCCGAGACCTGGTTAAGTAGAGTTGTTGCCGACAGACTTTTTGCCTTTAGCTCAACTGGTAACCACGCTGGCTGTAAGGGGTTAGCAGCGAGCAGTAAGAACCTCAGTTCGTAACATCAAATTAAACACAACGTAGCAAGATCCCGTTACAAATGGTGAGGGGCGTAATGCACAAACCTCTGCATGTGAAAGCAAGCATGTAGATGCAGTGAAACACAGGCAGACACGCAGGAATGAACACAAAAAGACAAAGGAAGCAAGTTTAATTGCAAAAGATGTGGAACTGAGCATGCATCACGCAATTGCCCTGCATATGGCAGTGCAAGAACTGTGAGAAAATGAACCACTTTGCTAAAATGTGTAGATCGAAGAAAATGCACGCGGTTGATGACGATGTCACAGATCAGAGACCTAGGTTGTTTATGAATCTGCGTTTTTGTCCGTTCTTGTCACTTGTGTTCTCGTGAACTCGTTTGACGTTTTTTTAATAGCCCAAGTACGGTTCCGATATAGACAGAGTGCAACGCTTCATCGGAGGGAAAAACCATACCCCCCGTGTGGGAAAACATTCCGCGAAGTTGAAATGGAGTAAATGGGAAATTGCGGGATACCGTATCTTGAAACAGCTTTAGCATTAAATGTCAACACCAGCCTATTTCAATACCCTTCTGTCCAAAGAAAGGGCCAGATATATAGAGAAACTGTGATTGGACTCCTTCTTTTCTATCCCAACATCAATGTGGGAAAATTTGACCCCACAGAGTGGCCAGCCGTCACTTATTTTGACTTGTACCATGACCTGATCGAATCACTAGGTAGGCTAAGCTAGCTAGTTAGCTAACATTGTGATCAAAATGCTCAGGTCTATAGCCTACTATTAGGCTACATATTATTAGCACTACTATCCTCCACCTGAAGTTGGCACCCCAAGTATTTAAAAAGTTCGAAATGGTATCACTGTTCGTTTGTGCCGTAAAAATTTTCGTTTGTGCTGCTATGGATTTGTAGATATAAACATTGCATTTTGGGCGATGACGTCACTCAGCACCCCAAGCTTCTCCGAATTGCTCCAAAATGGTCACGTTCGTCTGTGCCGTAAAAATTTTCGTTTGTGCTGCTATGGATTTGTAGATATAAACATTGCATTTTTGGGCGATGACGTCACCCAGCACCCCAACCTTCTCCGAATTGCTCCTAAATGGTCACGTTAGTCTCTGCTACGTTTGTGCTGGTTTGTGCCATGATAATTTTCCTTCGTGCGGTCATGCTTTGGATAACCACTGTACTTCATGGCAAAAATTCTGTGACAACTTCCAGAACACTGCTTTCTCCATAACGAAGAAAGTGGGCTCTACTGTACAACGTTTTGCTGGTTGGTGCCCTGAAAAAACTTACATTACATTATTTCCTGATAGGCCTACACAGAGCGCTTCAATGCCAAGACCAATAACATTAAATATCCAACACTTAAAATGACAAGCACTTGTGGCTATTTTTTAAGCCAGCTAATTACTTACAAGGCCTGAGTTGCATTTGCTAATTAGCTGGTTAACGTTAGTTACATAGTATTTTTCTCACTACATATTAATATTATAGTGAGAAAAGGCATAAAGGATGGATGCAGGCTAAGGGGAGGGCAGAGTGATTGGGGAGTGCTTGTGAATGTATACACACCGCATATACACCTGTTGCTCTGCGGACCAACCCGGTTTACTGTATGTGATTGATCACCATATGCAATAAACCAAACAAACATGATTACATCAGACTCTGTGAGGACTTATTTTCCAGAAGGCATCAAAGTGTGTAGGGAGCCTCCAGTCCAATTGTCAGCTCCCTAGTAAAAAGTCCGCCACATGTTGGGGTGAGCCCATGTGTGAATAGAGCAGGCAACGTTCCGGAAAATCCACCACGTGCGAGTGGGCGTGTTGATTACGTTTATAGCATGCGACTGGCGCGAAACCGAAAGAATACAAACATCTGCTTCCTACTCTTTTCTGCGTGCCTGTACATTGCTTTCCACTGTTTCGTTGACATTGCGGATATGTCCAAATACATGCTATTTTGAGTCCAGTGATCATTAAAGAGATAGTTAGCTATAACCATACTGCCAAAACTCGTCTCTTACAATGATTAATAACGTTGGTTAGTAGTTTATTATCTGGTTGGTAGCTAGCTAAGCTGTAGCTAAGTAATAGTGATAGGTATAGTGAGATGGGTGAACTGGTGACCTAACATTACATAGCGAACAACAAAAACTTAGCTTATTGTTATAATAAATGCATAATTAATAATAAATTATGTGTACCGGTAGCACCATTTGGATGGCTATCCATGTAAAGCTGAACCTCAGAAAAACGGAACTGCTCTTCATCCCAGCCGGCCCTTCCCCCCTGCATGACCTCTCCATCACCGTCGATGGCACCACAATACCATCCTCTCAGTCAGCAAAGAGTTTGGGCGTCATCCTCGACAGCAACCTGGACTTCAAGGAGTACATTGCTTGCACGTCACGGGCCTGCCGATTCCTCCTCCACAACATCAGGAGGATTTGTCCATTCCTGAAAACATATACGCGACACAGCTCCTTATCCAGGCCGCAGTTCTCCCTCGACTGGACTACTGCAACACTCTCCTCGCAGGCCTCCCAGCCTGTACCACCCAGCCTCTCCAGCTCATCCAGAACGCAGCTGCCCGACTGATCTTCAATCTCCCCAAATTCTCCCATGTTACTCCCCTGCTTAAATCAGATCAGATTCAAGACCCTGACCCTCGCCTTCTCTGCAATCAACAGGACAGCCCCTGCCTACCTCCAAGAACTCATCCAGCCCTACACACCAGCCCGACCCCTGCGCTCAGCAGCAACTGGACGCCTTGCTCCTTGCATGGTCAAGGCAGGAGGTGCTCGTTCTGCCAGACATCGGCGTTTCACCTACATCGCTCTCCAGTGGTAGTACTGTGTCCTCAAACAGACCTTGCTCTCAGCTGAGAACTGTCTCATTGTGGAACTGTACACATCCTGTCCCCGTACTGTCGCTATACTTGCTGTATGCACTTTTGTAAGTCGCTTTGGATAAAAGGGTCTGCTAAATAAATAAATGTAAATGTGTGATTTTTTTATAGGCTACCCAAAAGTACAATAGCTATGTTTGCCTTCTCCTCTTCCATGCCACATTACGTACCCGTACCACTGAAAGGTAAGACATTGAAAAGAAAAAACTGAAAATACTTCAACTCGCGAATACTTTAGGTGATCTCGTCAATACTTTTCACTCGTGAGAATGCAAGTGGCGTCTAACTGGAAAATACCACGAGGAAAACTGTACGTTTCTAAACTCACAATGATTTCAAGCGACAATGTAACATACTACAAATGTAATTATTAATGGTCGCATACTGGGTACTACACTTAAAAACAGCATGCAGTATATAGTATATACTTGTGTAGTACGCAGTACACAATATGCAGCAGGCGGTTTCGAATACAGCCACTGCGATTTCTGCAAAGTACTTTTTTGCGTCATGTCCTGCCTCCTGCACGCTCTACCCAGGCGCCGCCCATCACCTAAACCAAAGCAGAGTATTTCCAGTAGGTGAGAACGCGTCTGTCACGGACAATCTCCTGTTGTGTGCTACATGTGTGAAAGGGAAATTCCGGCCAATTTCCGGACCTGATTCTCCGCACTTTGTCCGGAGTTCATATGTGAAAACGGCTTATGTAGCTAGTCTTCAACAATCGTTCAGATAGGTAGCCTGTCAGCTAACTAGCTATGTTTGTCAAATAGGCTGTATCGCTGGATAGCTAACGTTAGCTCCCCAGCCAGTTAGCATCGATTATGCAGCGTAGCGATTTTCAGTTAATAGTGCTGCACATATAAGAAGATTTTTACGGAGGCAGCTGATGTTCAGGGAGGAATCTGGATCTTTACTCGCGGACTACAATTCACGTTCATCAATGGTGAGAACCAGACCCGTTATTAACCCAAATATTCTCGAATGAATTGAAAAGTGTACTATCCAAGTAATAGAAGATGTTTGTTGTTGTAACGATGGCAGTAGCGCACACACAAGCAGTAGCCCTAATTGGTTAACATTAGCTAACATATAAGAAATATAAGAGCAAAATATATGTTGTGGAATTAATTGTGGTGAGGAAATTCATTCATGTGAGGAAATGAGGCTCATCCAGAGAGTGATGGCATTGAACAAAAGTGACAAAATGAACATTTCCAGGGAATATGCTGACGTGTTTTAGGGCATAGTAACATTGTTAACACTGTGCTACGTTACAGAGGAATACAAAGCCGTAAAAATGAGCCTTTAAAATATAAATTTTACAAGCGCACGCACGAAGCGAGCCACCTGTTAATGGAAATACTAACGGAAAAAGCGGTAATGATTCTGAATGTGTAGGAACAACCAGCAAGGAGACTGAACGTTTTGTTAATTATTTCAACACAGTATAACATAATACAACTTGTGAACTTGTAACACCAACATAGTAACTTATAAAACAAATGGTAAATAAACATGAAACAGAACATGAAGTTAAACCTGCAGTAGCGAGATAATTTAGCTTCCCCAGTCCCCACGAACACTTGGATAAACCTAATAGCGCATATGACAATATATTTATTTAGATGCATATAGCCTTAACTTTGCAATTCGTCGATGTTAATTAGGCCATTAATTATTTAGCATAATGGAATAACCCTTTCGCGCCTGCGGTCACACCAATGTGATTAGCTGTTTAGCACGTTTGCTAAAACCGGTGCGATTAGAACACTATATTGGGAAATTTTTTAGCTTTGAGGAAACAGTGATTTAACGTTAAAAAAATATAGCAAATGCTAACTGAAAACTACGAGAAGCTTAATAAAGCTAATGAAAACATAACGCAGCGCGCTACATTGCATAAAAATAAGTTCTGTGCGAAAGGGATAATAACGTTAGGCTACTTAGGGGAGAGCCGGGACAAAAGTAACACTTTTCCGATAAACGTCATTTTAAAAGATAACGTTACAGACAGACACTAATTTTGTTGTGATCAACAACTCACGTGTGTGTTCTATCAATACCAGTTGCTATGTTGTACAAATGTGGAACGATGAAAGAAACAACTATTACAATCGTCCCGACAATGGCTCCTGACAGTTAAACCTGACTTGTTTCTAAACTGAGAAACTCTGACATGGCAATCTTCAGGATGTGTTAAAGTACTAATTATTCTGTCAAATGATCATGACTATGACACATGAAACAATAGACACAACTTGTCATTCAAAAAAAATATATATATATATATCGCTTGACTGAATTTACTTTCTGTGATCGAAAACACCGTCATCCGCGAATTTTTTCGGGGTTCTGGTAAGTGTTGCATGCTTCACTTGCTGACGCAGTCAGGCATATCAGACTTGTATGGGCTTGGAGAAAATCGTTAATTTCGCCCTGGCTCTCCCCTACATGTTTCAGATGATAAGTCATGTTTGAGGTCGACGAATGATAGGCGAATCTTTGCATGCAGAGTTTGCATGTCACCTTCTTAGGGTCGTCCTGTACACGATCGAAATGATCCCACACTTTGGATGATTTCCTGCCTGACATAGTCTAATAACTTTTTAAGGACAAGGCGCAGCTCCCGAATGGAATTTGACGCTTTTTTTCTGCGACTAACCGACCAATGAAAGCTGGGTCGACTAAGACTCTTCTCGTCGACTAACGGTTGGTCGACTATTAGGGGGCAGCCTTAGGGTGAACCCCTGTGTAACTGTTGAGAAGTCTAACAGGAAATTGAGAATCTGTTTAGACCCCTGTGATCTCAACACAGCAGTGATGAGAGAACATTACCAGCTACCAACAGTAGATGAAATAGCTTGCAGACTCTCCAAAGTCAAATACTTTACAGTGCTGGATGCAAATTCAGGTTTTTGGCAATTCAAGCTAGGTGGCAGCTCTCGCCTTTGTACATTTAACACTCCCTTTGGCTGCTAGAGATTCCTCCAACTCCCATTTGGTGTCAATTCAGCACCAGAAGTGTTCCACAGGACGGTGTTGTTCAAGTTGTTCGAGGGAATCGAAGGTGTTGAAACCTACATTGATGACATACTCATCTGGGGCGAGACAAAAGAGCAGCACGACCGCAGATTGAGGCAAGTGTTGGAGAGAACAAGGGCGAAGAATTAAAGAATAAAGAAAAATGTAAGGTAGGCCTGGAGGAAATCAAATACCTAGGTAACATTCTCTCAAAAGATGGTTTGAAGCCGGATCAGAGTAAAATAGAGGCTGTCAGAAAAATTCCCACCCCAGAATGCAAGAAGAATGTGGAGCGATTCCTAGGCATGGTCACATTCCATGCAAAGTTCATTCCAAATTTGTCACAACACACTGAGCCATTGCGTGGAATTGCCAGAGATGACATTGCCTGGCAGCGGCAGGATGAACATCAGCACGCATTCAACAAGCTGAAAACAATGCTCACTGAAGCCCCCTTACTCAGGTACTATGATGTGAGGCTACCAGTAACAATCTCTCTTGATGCATCTAAAAGCAGACTGGGAGCTGGCTTACTTCAAGCATCTTCTAGCATATGCATCATGCACGTTGACTGAAACTGAACAGCGCTACACGCAGATTGAGAAATAAATGTTAGCAATTGTGTTTGCAGCAGAATGCTTTCACCAGTTTGTGTATGGAAGAGAGGTCGAGGTGCAGTCTTACCACAAACCGCTTGAAGCAATTATGAAAAAGCTGTTGAGCAGTGCTCCAGCTAGAATACAGAGACTGTTAATGAGATTACAGAAGTATCAGGTAAAAGTACTATACAAACCCGGTAACATGCCATTGATGCATTATCCAGAGCATACTTACCAGAGACTGACTTACCTGATAAAGAAACAGAAGCTCAGGTGCACATGTTGATGTCAAACCTACCTGTGTCAAATGAGAAATTAGAAGAATTCAAAAAGGAAATTGGAAAGGATGTAACATTTGCAAAACTTACTGAGACAGTACTGAATGGATGGCCTGAAAGGAGGAGCCAAGCTGCAAAAGAAATACAAGGGTATTGGAACTTCAGAGAGGAAATTTCAGTTGTGGATGAAATTGTTTTTAAAAGAGAATGACTCATCATTCCAGCAGCAATGAGAGCTGAAATGCTGAAGCAAATTCATGAAAACTTAGCAATAGAGAACTGCAGGCAGAGAGCGAGAGATGTGCTCTTCTGGCCTGGGATGTCTCAGAGCTTAACAGAGATGGTAAACAACTGTGAAGTGTGCAGCATACTCAAAACATGGCAAACCAAAGAGCCATTACACCCACACAGCGTTCCTGAATGGCCCTGGCAGAAGATAGGTGTTGACTTATTCACTTTTGACCAGCAGGAGTATCTACTTTCAGTGGACTGTTATTCCAAGTTCATTGAAGTAGAGTGGCTGAAGTCAGACACAAGAAGTGCAACAGTCACTACCCATTTGAAGTCCCAATTCGCCAGGCATGGAATTCCTGAAACATTAATTTCAGATAATGGGGCGCAGTTTAGCTCTCATGAATTCCAAGCTTTCGCAAAAGAGTGGGAGTTCAGTCACAAAACTTCAAGCCCCCACTACACGCAGTCAAATGGAATGGCTGGAAGAGGAGTACAGACTGTCAAGCTCATGCTCAAGAAGGATAAGGCCAATGGGAAAGATCCTTACCTTTCTCTGCTGAACCTGAGAAGCACGCCCATAGTGGATATTGGAGCATTACCAGCCCAGCTGTTGATGGGTCGACGGGTGAGAACCAGACTTCCGACTACAGTTTGATTGGTTGCATTTTCAACAGAAAATTATATACAACTATCAAGTTATCGATATGTTTTGCAAACCTTTTGAAAGTTGTGGAAAGGAAAAGTTTTCATAAAAGGATGCACTACATACAGTAGTGCAGATGCGCATTAAAACCAATGAGATGATCTTGAATAAGATCCATTTCTGTTAAATTATGAAATGATCATTCGTGAAAAATTCTGTTAATTCACTTCAAAAATAGACAAACTACACAGGAACACACATGAACTCATGCAAAATGCAGATATCAAAACAGCCTCAGAAAAAGCAAGATTCTATTGGCTAGCACCAGCTCTGATCTTGTAGATTTGTGTGCATAGTGCACCTAGCAAAATATTCCAAAGCACGGAAAAATGGCAAAGCAGTCAGTGCTATTATGTGAAATTATCTTAAGTTCTTTGCCAGATATGGAGGCCTGTATCGCGTGTTCGGATAACACAATCATACCTTTCAGTGTACGTATAGACCAAACAATACTGGAATATGCATAAGTTTACCTTCTAACCTAATAACACATAGAACAATACATGAGTCAAGAAAAACTCTGAATGGGTGTATTTTACATGAAATCTTAATACTCTGAGGTTGTACCTCTTCAGCCTGTAGAGCTGGTGTCTGTTAAAGTCACGTTAGGAGATCATTTAATCTCTAAGATCTTTTTACATTTACATTTATTCATTTGGCAGATGCTTTTATCCAAAGCGACTTACAAGTGAGGTACAATCCAACAAGTGAAAAACCATACAGTCAACAATATTAGAAGCATTGCATACTAGGTTTCAAATGTTGGCCAGGCAAGGTACAAACTAGCAGGTAAAGCTAACGAATGTGTTAAAAGTGTGATTACATTTTTTAAATATAAATTTATTTTGTAGTTTAGTAGGAGACAGTTTTAGTCATGAGAAGTTCCTGCAGGGGGTAGTGTTTCAGGTGCTCAGGAGAGAGCGGAAGAGCTGTGTCTTCAGATGTTTCCTGAAGACAAAGAGGGACTCAGCAGAACGCATGAAGTGAGGAAGTTCATTCCACCATCAGGGGACAGTGGTGGAGAATGTCCTGGATAGTGATGTTATGCTGTGATGTGACGGGACCACCAGGCACCTTTTGGTGTCAGAGCGTAGCGGTCGGGAGGGAACATAGGGTTGCAGCAGTGAGTTCACGTAGGTAGGTGCAGTTTTGTTGGTAGTAGTAGTACTAATAATTTATTTCAGTTCTTATTAACAGTTTTACAAAATGAATGTACATAAAATTAAATGAATAACAATAAGGAATTAATTTAAAAGGAAAACAAAGAATATTGACCGAAAAGGTGTAGGCTGAAGCTTTAGCTTATTATACCTACCCTTTTTACGTAACATATTCTAATAGGCAATCCTTTCTCTACTAGGTTTAGGCTATACAAAGACAAAACAAAACAGAAGCAAAAACAAAAGTTCCAAATGTTTCATACACAATAATGATCATGCCTCAGTTATGTATTTGTTTACCACATTATTTTTAATCATTTTTTCAGATTTGCAAAGTGAACTACACATTCTTAATTCCTTGTCACAACTATTCCACAAGATTACCCCTTTGACAGATATACATCTATTTTTTATATTTGTCCTTTGTTTTTTTAAACATACACTATATGGACAAAAGTATTTGGCCACACCTGTTTTTCAGGATCTTGGGCTAGGCCCCTTATCTCCAGTGAAGGGCAATCTTAATGCTTCAGCATACCAAGACATTTTGGACAATGCTATGCTTCCAACTTTGTGGCAATAGTTTGGGAAAGGCCCTTTTCTATTCCAACATGAGTGTGCCCCAGTGCACAAAGCAAGGACTATAAAGACATGGTTTGATGAGTTCGGTGTGGAAGAACTTGACTGGGCCGCCAGTACACAGTACATGTTCATACTGGCTCTGTCTAATTTCAAACAACCTCTGAATACCGTTAGGAAGTAAATTATTTTGTGCTTTGTACATTATCTGTGCAGTTGTAAGATCAACTAGATCACAAAATTTTAAAGTATGTAAGTTAGTAAATAGTGTGTTGGTTGGTTCATAATAATCTGATCGATTTAAAATTCTTATGGCTTTCTTCTGTTGCATGAAAATTGGATTAGTGTTGGTTTTGTATGTGTTTCTCCATACCTCCACACAGTAGGTAATTTATGGAACTATAAATATAATGATTTCTGATTCAAGATATCATTAGTTTTATTTAATATGGCTATGATTTTAGACATTTTTGTGTTTACATTATTTATATGTGGTTTCCAACATAATTTATGATCAATTATTACATCCAGAAATTTATTTTCATACACTCTTTCTATTTCAACATCATTGATCATAATTTTAGCTTGATTATTGATTTGCCGATTACCAAATATTATTAACTTTGTTTTAGTTAAATTCAATGATATCTTGTTAATATCAAACCATTTCTTTAAGACTGTCAATTCCCTTTCCACTGTATTCAGAAGTCGTACCAAACTTTTCCTGGAGCAATATAAGTTAGTGTCATCAGCAAATTTTAACAAATTTTAACAATTTAGACACTTTGCAAATATCATTTATATACAATATAAACAGTTTAAGTCCTAGCATTGAACCTCGTGGAACCCCGCAAGTAACCTTCAACAAATCAGATTTGACACATATATTTGGACATATTGATACCTGTCATCAAGATAACTTCTTAGCCATGAATATGCTATCCCTCTAATACCATATCTTTCCAGTTTCTTCATTAATAAGCCATGATCAATAGTATTGAATGCTTTTTTAAAGTCTATAAACACCCCCACAGTATATTCCTTGTTGTCCATTGCAGTAGAGATCTCTTCTTCCAGTTCCATCACTGCCATTGAAGTGGACCTATTGGCTCTAAAGCTATACTGGTGGTCACTCAATAAATTGTGTTTTTCTAAGAAGTTATCAAGCCTTTGCACAAATAGTTTTTCTAAAATTTTTGAGAACTGGGAAAGCAGGGAAATTGGTCTATAATTGGAGAATAGATGTCTGTCTCCACTTTTATAAATAGGAATGACTTTTGCTGGGAAATATACCTGTTGGGAAGGATTGGTTGCAAATATGTGTCAAAGGTTTCACTATACATTCTGTAATATTTTTAACTAATGACATATCAATTTCAGTCCGATCAGTGGATTTTTCATTCTCAATTATTTTAACAATATCACGTATTTCCTTTTCATCAACACCCTAATAAAGATGGAGTAGGAGTTTTTATGAACAATATCTTCATCTACACCATCCTTATTTCTCGGTTCAACAATCTCATTTGCTAAGTTGTATCCAACATTTACAAAGTAATCATTAAATTCATTGGCAGTCTTTTGTTTTGTTTGTAATTGTATTGTTATCTTTTACAAAGTAATTTGGATTGTCTGCTTTTCCAGTACCCTTTTTTAATTATGCTGTTGAGCACTCTCCATGTTCCTTGAGTGTTACTCCTATACTGCTCCAAAAGTTTGTGATAATCTTCCTTCTTAACAGATCTCATAATACTTATTAATTTATTTTTATATATTTTATATTTGTTTTCTGATTTTTTTAGTTCTATGTTTTAAAAATCTTTTATATAATACATTTTTCTTTTTGCATGTATTCTCTATCCATATGGTACTCCATGGCTTGTCTACATATTTGTGCTTCCTTGTCAGTTTTTTTCATATAGCACAATTAATGTTAGGATCATCATTAGCATAAACCTCGCTCCAGTTTTGTTTCCTTAGGTCCACCTTGAGGGCAACGATGGTTTCTGGTGTTCTGTGTCAAATCAGTTTACAAGTGTTATACCTATTTTCATTTTTTATCTTTAAAAATTTTGAAAAATTGCAAAAACAGGGAGGTGGTCACTTATGTCATTAATAAGTAGTCCACCTACTATGTTGCTTTCAGTTTTATTTGTGTCGTCTATCAATGTAGCAGTGTCTGTTGTTATTCTACTTGGTTTTATAATCACAGGAAATAGGCTGTTGCTGTACATTGTATTTATAAAATCTGTTGTCCTTCTGTGTCCATTTGGGTTTAACATATCAATATTAAAATCACCACAAACAATTTGTACCTTTTTGTCATTCAATTTGTCAAACATACCAGCTAGTTTATCCTTGAATGTATCAAGGCAGGTTCCTGGTGTTCTGTATACACAGGTAATTATTATATTTTTAGATTTTTCAACATCAATTTCTATAGTTAAACATTCCAGAATATTTTGGAATATATGGAGTTTGACATACTTTTAACCATGCTGCATCTTAACGCTGTATCAACATACAGGGCAACTCCTCCTCATTTTTTATTGATCCTATTTATTATAAACACCTCATATCCTTCCAGTTCCATATCATAAACTTTCTCATTATCAAGCCAAGTCTCAGAAACTGCAATTACATTACACTTATTGAATTTACACAAATAATCCTTAATTTTAGAGAAGTTTCTATAGAGGCTTCTACTGTTGGAACTGTATTATTGATAAAGCACCATATATTACTATTACCATATTACTGTTCAATTGTTCATCTGTGTAGTACTTGCAGTTGTTGTTGATGTTATTGTAAAAGTGGTTTTCTGGGTCAATATCATTTTCAATCTCATACATTTTGTGGTCAGTGTAGTCAGAAGTTTTAAAGTTCAAATTTTCATACTTATAGTCTGTGTAAATGATCACCCACACAATCCTTTCCATTGTCTACAAACTCCTCATCACCATGTCTCTGAACGGGAACAAATAGTCCTCCAAGATCTGTCATTTATTTTTATAATAGTCCATGCAAATGCTCCCCCACACAATCCAAACACAAAATCCACAGCCATCAATGTCTTCGAATGGCAAATTTTGTGGTATCAGCATAAGCAGGCAATAGTTTATAGTTCATTATCTGTATTGGTCTAATTCTTTGAGTTCTCTTATCGTAACTACTTTGGCTTCTTCAGGTGTTCCATTTAGCCATATCATTACTTTGCAATTTCTTGTCCATGTTGCTTGTATCTTGTTTTGTTTCCTTAGGATGTGTGCATGTCTGGCAATGTTGGTGTTCTTTTTTGTAAGATGCTCATTCAAGTACACCCCTGTCCCCTTCAGCTTGTTTGCCTGCCTCAGTAGCTCAGTCTTGTGCTTTCGATTCACAAAACAAACTACTAAGGCAGGATCCTTTCGGGGAAGGGTATGGCTAGCCGCAACGTTCTTACTCTGAAAGCTCATGTTCTTACTTTCAAAGAATTTTATGACTTGCCATTCCAGCATTTATAGTTCCTCTGTCGGGGCATCCCAGTCCGCTTATGATTAAATCCTCCATTCTTGTATATTGTTCCAGGTCATCAATTCTTCGCTCTAGGCCTAGGGCATCAATTTTCTTATCCTTCTCTTTAACAAGGTTCTTCAGTTGTTTGACTTCATTCATCAGATAAAGTAACATTGCTTGTGGTTTAGCCACTTTGCTCAGCTCATCCAGTTTCTTTTCGCTTTGTTTTTATTAGAGTGCTGCACCCTGTATGCAAGCAACAAGGCCTTGAACATGATGCGGGCAGCTACAGGGAGCCTGTGGAGTGATACTAAGAGAGATGTAATGTGAGTCCTTTTTGGTTGGTTGAAAACCAGACGTGCAGCTGCATTCTATATCTACTGCAGAGACTTAATGGTGCATGCAGGTAGGCCAGCCAAGAGAACATTGCAGTAGTCCAGTCTTGAGATGACCAGTGCCTGGATAAGGAGCTGCACAGCATACTCAGATAGGTAGGGCCTGATTTTCCCGATGTTCTACAGCACAAATCTGCATGATGTGGTGGTCACAGCAATGTGGTCAGTAAATTTTAGCTGGTCGTCAATCACTATCCCCAGGTTCTTTGCAGACCTGGATGGTGTTAGTGTTCAGTCTAGCTAAATGGTGATGTTGTGCTGGATCAACAGGCTGGCTGAGATGACTAGGAGCTCAGTCTTGGATATGTTGAGCTGGAGGTGATGCTCCTTCATCCAGGCTGAGATGTCTGAGAGACAGGCCAATATTAGTGCTGAGACAGTGAGGTCATCAGGTTGGAGCAAGAGGTAGAGCTGGCTGTCATCGGCATAGCAGTGGTGGGAGAAGCCATGCACCTGGATGATGTGACCCAGTGCGGTTGTGTATAGTGTAGAGCTACTCGTAGAGCTCTCACTCAAACACACCAACGACGGAAGTGCCCGAGTGGCGAAGGATGGCGTGCCGTCTTAGCTTTGGTGGTTCGGGAACAGAATTCATAAAATATAACTGTTTTAATACATCTGACTCCAATTTTGTTATTGTTAACATATTCTAATTTAGTAACCGGATTGCTCAGGTGCCTCTCTGCTAATCACTAAGATAGAATGCTTATATATGCAACCAAGGGACTGTAGCCTCTGGTCTCGCGTAGTGTTGCTCTATACGGGTTGCAGTCTCTCATGGAGATGCATACATGCCTGTGGCCTGAGCTCGACCTAAAATGACACTAGTTGTATAGGCGAGGGACTACGGAGTATACCAATAGCATAATGATTCTATAAGCACGTAAATAGCAGTTCTCTTACCGTACAGTGATCAGCTGCAGCAAGTAAGACGGACGATGAGCATCAAGTTACGATAAATGAATTTATTGTTACAATGTATGGTTATCCAAAATAATAAATAGTAGATAATGCAATGGAAAAGACAGAGTACAACAGAGGCAAAGAATAATGAATGGGCTCTACGCAAAAGTGCGCAGGAGGTCGTGCTAACGAATCTCCCTGAACTATGCCAGTTTCCCCCTTATATACCTGAACATAGTGTCACGCCCTCCCTGAGCAGGGATGTTGCAAGCCTGTCAGCCTTGGCGGTCTACCTTCCTACAGATACGCCAGGTAATGTCGTTGTCTTAAGGGGTTATCGCTCTATCCCCGAAACCTCTCAGGGTGGCGTGCAGCTAGTACACATTCGGCTTGCTTAAATACAACAGAAAGAAATATAAGACTGACGTTACCTACGGTTTCAGACACGGACGCCAAAGCTTCGCCCTTTCCGTGGCCAGCCCGCACCAGTCGCCCCACGACGGACAGCCCGGCCTCGGTGTAGTGAAGAGAGAGTAGCGTTCGCTGGCTTTCTTGCGTTTGCGTTGTTCAGTTTTAATATCTAAAAGGTCCTAGTTCACTTCTGTTGTGCTTGCTTGTGAGCGTTCTTCGGTTGGTCGCCTTCCCAGGACTTAACATATAGGAAAGGAGATCGCGCCAAAACGTTGCGGTAGAGTATTCAGCTTTCCCGCGGGAGGCCAGCTTCAGCAGTCCACATTGGTCCACAGTGGCAGCCACACCGGTGCATGCGCAACCCCACCGGAAATAGCCTCATTCCATGGATCGCCCCGGGTGATAGGGTCAAACCACTCATTAATTAAGCAACGCCAACCCTCTTTTCATATTGTACCAAGCAAGCCGAAGTGTTTTAGGGACCCACTAATATTAACAAGGAAATTTACTCAAATAAATCTGACAAACAGGTATCAATAATAATAACAGGCTCATCTGGGGACTAATAAGATCTCCTGGCACTCTCAAGGGTCATTTCAGATCTCACAGGAAATGGCCTGTCCGTAACAATAGGGTATCTGGACTTTGGTGCTGTGACCAAACATGGTAAGCTCTGAAACAACAGTGTAGTCATGATTCATCAATTATAAATACTGTCGTAACCAGGGGGGTATGAAGGGGTGCTAGCAAGTGAGGAATGCAAAAATAAGTGCATTCCTCCCTGTCCACTTTTGTGCCACATGTTGTAATCTTTATTATGAACCCATCGTACCTCCCTGCTACATGTACCATTGACCTGTGTGTGAAATTAGCTTTTAAATGACACCAAATATGATTATGTCGCACATAAGAATGACCATTTTGCATACTTTTGACAAGAGATCAACAGGCCTGCCACTACCCCCCGGTTGGGTTGCTTATTCATCACGTTTGGTGGGTGTTGCAGGGTAACTGAGGTATCCAGATAACTATTGCACCCTCCTGACCTCCTGCAAGCCCAGAGGTAAACACTTGCATTCCTTTGGGGCGTTTTGCAGGAGATGTGGTCCTGTAAATTGTCCTACAATAGAGAGAAAAGGAGGGGGCACCAATCCCTGAGGTACCCCAGTGGTTAGCTGGTGGGACTTATACTCCTCACTCCTCTAGGATACCTTGAAGGATCTGCCTGTGAGGTAGGCCTCAAAGCAGCAAAGTCCAGTGCTGTTGATGCCCAGTTCAGTGAGGGTGGACAGGAGGATCTGGTGGTTCACTGTGTCAAATGCAGTGGACAGGTCTAGTAGTATGATGGCCGCCCACAGGGTGTCAACAACAGATAGGAGGGCCGTTTCAGTGGAGAGACCAGTTTTGAATCCCGACCGATTGGTGTCCAACAGGTCATTCTGGAAGAGGAAGGCAGAGACCTGGGTGAAAACAACTCGTTCAAGGGTTTTAGATAAGAATGGGAGGAGAGAGAGACGAGTCTGTAGTTTTATATTTGGGAGGGGCTGAGTGTAGCTTCTTGCGTAGTGGGGTTACCTGAGCCTACTTAAACATGGTGGGGATGATGCTAGTGCTGTTGATGATGTGCATGAGTGCAGGTAAGAGTGTGGGAGAGAGAGCCTGTAAGAGATGGGAGGGGATTGGGTCCAGGGCACAGGTGGTGCATCGGTTGGAGAGTAGAAGCTTAGAGACGTCAGCCTCAGAGATGGGAGAGAATGTGGACAGTAGTGTGTTGTATGTGGGTGGAGACTGGCTGTGAATGTGTGGAGTGGAGAACTGACTGCTGATGGCTTCCACCTTTCCAGTGAAAAAAGTGGTGAAGTCATCAGCAGTCAGAGAGGTGGGGGTGGAGACGGCGGAGGGCAGAGCAGAGTGTTGAACGTCGAGAATAGTTTGCAGGTGTCTGAGGTACTGTTGATTTTGTCTCGGTAGTAAGTGGCTTTAGCAGTAGAAATGTGTGAGGAGAAAGAGGAGAGGAGAGGAGAGACTGATACTTAGTCAGACCATTTCCTCTTGGCTGCCCTGAGCTTGGTCTGATGGTCACGGAGAACCTCAGAAAGCCAGGGGATGGAGGGTGTTGCGTGTGCAGGCCTGGAGGAGAGAGGGCAGATGCTGTCGAGGCAGGCAGTTAGGGTGGAGCATAGAGTGTCAGTGGTGTCATCTACATTTGGTTATGTGTCTATTGTAATGCAAACATGGAAACAAAATTGAATTGTACGTCTGCCTCATTTTTATGTAAACTCAGATATAAAAACTCGACTCAACAACAGCACAGGTACTACCACTACACTCTATGTAGCACCATTTTGTTCAAGCTCTTCAGAATACTACCAGGAAAGTGTCATGGCAGGTATGTAATTCATAAATGATTTTCCAATCAATGCTGAGCATTTCAATAGGCAACCGGATTTTCAGGAAAGTTAGAATGTGCATGTCAGACATTTTCTAACTGTTCTGCTCAAGTAAAACGATTTCTTATAGCGTTATGGAATGAAAACCCATGGTATATCATGAATACTGGCACAGCTTCCCAAAGCAAAGTGTCAGAAACCCTCCATCCATGCCAAATTCATAATATACCATGGGTTTTGTGCCATAACACTGTAGTGGATAACACATGCCCGTACCCCAGTTCATAAATAAAAATATTGACACAGTTGCCATGATGATTTGAAAATCAGGCTTGAAACACTGTCTGGATGCTCCAGAATATACCTGCTTCAATCCTTCTCTGTTATTTCAACAAATCCGCAATTACCTAAGATGTTATAAATAGTTACACAACATATATTTTAATATACTATAATAAATTTAACATATGGCAACAACAAACAAAGCTGTCACATCACTTTTGAGCAAAGGATCTGGTAAAAGAATTGAAGAAAATGTTCAGGATCTTTAGAATGTACTGTTATTGTAAAAGGGCATAAACATAATCTGTTATATGTAGGAAGTCAAATGATCATTGCAAGCAAATTAGGCAGTGTAAATGACAATGTTAAATGAAACTCAATAATTTGTGTATAAACTAAGGTAAAAAATGTGAAAAATAACAATGCTCAGGGAACAGTTTCATTTACAGATTTAAACATATATTATTAAAATCTTTTTTTCTGCTCCATCTAACTTAGAATACATATGGGTAAATACTTAGCATACATGCCACTGATAAACATAGATTTAAGCATTTGAAACTGAATAAAAATTAATACTTGCTACCTGTTAGTAATGCCGGACCCATGTATGATGTTCTACCATTCACCCTCTGGCACGCTTTCTAGGGTTACCTGATCTGAGGATTGTCCTATTGGGTTAAAGCAGCACAGGAAACACCATTGTGGGAGAGAAGCTGTTCAGCACCTCAGGTTCTGCAAACTCCGATACAAAGGAATATCAGAGTATAAAAAAGACTATGCATGGGAAGAACATCACCTTCATTGACACACCAGTATTTTTTGATTCCTCTGGTAAGGATATGAAAGCAGCAATCGCAGAGTGCATCACAGAGTGTGCCCTTGGACCCCATGCCTTTCTTATTTTGGTAGAAGTGCAGAGGCAAACAGAAGAGTAATACCTTTCGGGTCTAACAGCTGATTGATTGCATGGTGCAACAGAATGGAGGAGACAGTTACACCAATAGTCTGCTCGAAGCAGTTTATCAAGCTGTGCAGATGATAGTAAAGTTCCTAAGGGGCAAAAGCAATGGACTATTCTCTGACCCTCAGCTCCAACAACAGGCAAAATAAGTGAGGAAAATGATTTTAATTAGAGTAACTACCAGGGAACTACTGGGTACTAAAGGAAACTCATATATTTTACAATTAGTTAGAAATTATATATGTAATAATTGAATTTCTCACCACACACTCATCCGTTCCTGGTCCAGGCCTTTCTAATACCCCAGCTTTATACCACCCTGTTTGATTGGCCAATCTGTGCCACATGACCACTTCAGGTTCCTCTGAACACTGGTGCTCAGCCTCGCTTTAATCTCACAAAGTGTGCCCACATCTTGCCTTTCTTGGTCTTACCTCACTTGCCTCACTACCTCAGTTGCCATCCCCTTCATATTCAACATCTGGTCTATCTAAACTGTGGTCCAGGGGGTCTTCACAGTGGACCACTGCAATTGACAATGAGGATTTTTGGGAGGGGGTCAGACCTCAAATGCATTAGCCCAAGACTGTGATTGGGCACTTCAAGTCACATGACTTTCACTGTCCCCCCCCTTTTTGGTATGGCTGCACACCATGTTTGGCTCCATCTTCTGGACTCCGCACTACTACCAAATACACCATTTGCCAAATCTGACTCCTTAACACAACTGGGAGAACACAGGAAGAGCTCACCAGTGGCTGCCAATCAGCTTTGACAATCAGTTGAATCAAGGCCTCTGTCGTGGAGAAAAGAACTTCAGAGAACGACTGTGATTGTAAAAAATGTCCCTTAACAGTAACTGACATTTTTTTCCTCTATGGTGAGATGCAGTGCGAAAGCCAATCCACGGTGCTGGATTTGACCATGCTATGGGGAGGCGACGCAGATAAACGGAAAACTCCTCAGCAACAATATTCTCATCACCCAACAAATGCAGCATTACAAAATACTTCCCAATTCAACAAAACAGAATGCAGAGTAGCATCACCACAGTAAAAAGGTGCAAGACATCATCCCAATCACATTTCTCCAACAGAAAAAAACACAGCCATTTTGACAACTTTTGTTCTTGGTTTTATTACTATAAGAACACACAGAGTGCACGAGAGTCATAATTTACAGAGTTATGGACAAGTGTAACAGAGGGTTACACGTGGGTCAGCTGGGGGTCAGCCGGGGGTCACTGATCGCCGACCTTGGGTGGAACCCACTCGTGGATCTTCTTCCTGGTGGTGGAGTAGGGGACATACTGATTGGACGTGCCGCTCAGGTTAAACTTGTGGGTTTCAGCTAAGAACTTCCGGGGTACCGGGGGGTGGGTCGTGGGCGGGTCATCCGTCATGCAGTGAAGCCATCGGTGCCTGCAGAGGGCAATGGGGGAGACGGCAAACCTGATTACCGCATGGTCCTGTCTGGTCCTGTCGCAATGGGGTTAGCATGACCAGGAGTCTCTCTTTTGGTGAGGTCTGATAAAAACAACTTGAAGCTTAACTTTAGGTTAAATATATGTGTAGCCGAGTCTAATGGGAAATTCAGGCACGTCTATCTTCTATTCCATTCTGCTCAAGACAAATAAACTTCTGAAAATCATGCACAACAGAATTAAACATCTGTCAAAGTATGAAGTCTGGGCTCCCAAGTGGCTCAGGTTCAATCCCAGCCATGTCAGCAGCCAGCATGTCAACATGTCCAGGAGTCCACAGTGGTGTAACAAATTTTCTACTTCCATCAAGGATGTAGGGGAGGGTAGATCAGTGTAGGGCTCATTTTTAGCTAAATAATGACCCCTGCTGGTTGTTTGGGGTAATGGCTTAACATGGCATATTTACATGAAGGAGAGAGTGTTAGTTTCATGCTCCCCGCTTGACAGTGGGGGATGTAGCTTCAGAACATATACATGACCCATTAGGCATTCAAAATTAAGGCAAAAACTAGGTGAAAAGCACTGGAAATTTCAAATTTAAAAACTATGGAGTCTAGGTGAATGTGGTCCATACTAGCAACCTAAACACAACGCAGGTTATTTTGTACGGGTACATCTGTAGATGTGAGAGATATTACCACTCAGCTGGAACCATGCTCCCATCCACCTCCCAGAAGGTGTTCTTTCCATTCATTTCCTTAGTGTAGATGACCCATCGGTGGCGTCCTGGAAGGGAACAACAACATCGTCTTTACTGGGGGAAGTACTGGGTCACCGCCATCATCATAGTGGCCACCACCACCACCATCATCATCATCATCATCATCATCTTAATCATCACCGTCATCATTATTAATAAACTGTAGGTGTGTTCTGTTGCAGCAGCAATGGTGTTCTCATTACTCCTCAGATGTGGAGGCTGAATTAAGTTCCATGCTGCTGTGCAGGGAATAATGTTGCTCTGCTTTGAAGTGTGTCGCTCTGCAAGCCATGCCAATGAAGTTAGTGTCTGCACACCGCCATTTTCAAATACACCTTTTTTTTTAATGGGGATGCAAATGGTCAAACACCTTTATAACATTTAGGTCTGTGGGTCCACAGGACCAGGAGACACCATCTATGCAGTGTCACACTAAGGACAAAAGGTGGACTGATATTTGGTAAGTGTAGTGGCTGAGTTCACTCAAAAGTCAATGCACCACTTTCTGTGGCACTCAAGCTAAAACTACTCAGAACATTGCTGACCTCAGTTACAGTTAAAGTATGCCACAAAGGTCATATAAATTGTATTAGTGCAAATCTGCCTGCAGTACATCGCAACATACAGTAAATGTAAAAAGATTTAAATGTAATTGCCAGTAACCATGCAAACCATTCATTCCCAGATCAGAAGGTCTGGATAAACGTAACTAAAGTTTAATGCGATATACAACAATCGTGTCCATTGCGCTTTTTTTTAACCATAAAGAGGACCACAACAGAAATTACTATTTTCTAATTCTGTTATATACAGTTTTGCTCAATAATTTAATTTTTACATTTTGGAATTCGTGTCAGTATGAGTACATTGTATGTTGAGTGGCAGTGTAACACAGTGATAGGAAGCAGGGCTCGTAACCGAAAGGTTGCTTTTTGATTCCCCTCTCGGGCAATGCTGCTGTACCCTCGGGCAACGTAATTAACCCAGAACTGCCTGTCCAGCTGTATAAACGGATAAAATTGTAACATAAGTCTCTCTGGATAACACCATCTGCTAAATGACAATACTGTAATGCAACGTTGTGAATAAATAGATGGATCAATAACCCCACTTCATACTTACCGAAGAAGTTCCGAGTGTCCTCGTAATACTTGTTCCCATACTTGTCAACACCGACCAGCGTTCCAGTTTTCAGATCATTGACTCTGAAGAAAATACATAACACCTAAATTGAAATAACAGGCGTGCCAATTCTGGCTCCTCCGTCTTGTGATCTACTGGTAATATGTCCATGTTGCCAGCTGGAAAACACCCGAAATGATGCTCCAAGACAACTCTTTGTGAGATAAAGTGAGCTATCCAGCAGACGTTAACTGTTTTTTAGCTTAATTATCTAGGAACATTATAGTAAGCCTACCATCTAACTAGTCTAGCTAGCAAGAAGCAAAACCATGGACATGTAAGTACCTTGTACTCTAACCAACAAACAAGGAATGAATTAGATCAGCTATATAGCTAGCCAGTATTCTAGTTAGTTCACTGTAATAAAATCACAACAGAACATAGCTTGCTACCCTTGCAGACTGGAGAGGTCATACCGGACCAGCTAACAAGCTAAGTCTGGGACTTCAGATCAGCATTTAATTGGTTAGATGATGACTACTTACATTAACGTTCATGAGGAAAATAGTGTCATGAAAATATTCACCTGAATAACTGAACGAGAACTCCACGGATTCCACCGTGACCTCCTAACTGTGCCAAAGCCCTCCGAAAAACCTGTACATACTCCGCCATGTTGAGACGGAAGTGAGGCAGGAAGACCTCTTCTTCGTTTCCGGGATCAATAGAGGGTATGCACTGACGTCACTTTCCCGCCGGAATACGCCCCTCAGTCGGACTGAGTAGCAAAACATCCTGCAACATGTGTGCCTTTAGTAGGGGAAACTGCGAAAGCGGGAGTAAAACAAACGATTATCTGGCTAAATTAAAGGCAATTGAACTCGACAGTGAACCTTACAACTTACCAAAGAACCAGTGGTCCATGGACATTGACATGTGGCCAGGAATCGGGTTTCCTGACATCTATATGTACCTGATTTCGATGCCAGGGAAATAGGCTACACAAAGCAAAGCCTGAAGGCATACAAAAGCCGGGACATTCTAAAACGCTTAACGTGGCTTAATGTTACAAAACAGCGATCAGTGATCACCAAATGTCTCTCGTTATGCAGCTGTGAAAGAACAGTATGCCATAAGCTACAAAGTAAGGCCCGTTAGTGTGGGAATTAGACGCTGGCCGGACATTGCCCAGGAGGTGGACCGTGAGAGTAAGATAAAGAAGAATCGGACTCTGTGAGGGGGAGGGAGTTGTTTGTTCAGTACTATTGAGGAGGAAGGAACGTGACAAATTGAATATCTACATGCACTAAATCCATATGTAGTTCATAAGCATTGCCAGTAGATGTTAGTTAGGTTAAGCAGGTAGTAAGTTTTTATTTTTAAGGTGTGTGAACTCTAGAAATAATGTAAAATTAAGGTGGAATATTTTTTCCTTTTTAAAAGACGACAGAAATGTGCTGATGTACCACAGGGGCATGCTGGAGGGGGGAGAGATAATAGGAGAATGTGGTGTGACTGAAGAAGTAACAATAGTGTACGGAGAAGATGGGGTGACTTTAAGGAAGGAGTTTGAGTTTCATAAGCAAGCATTGCCAGTGGGTTACATTAGGTTTATTCTAGGTTAAAGTGGATAGTCAATTATGTATTTTATAAGCAGCCAAGGCAGATATGGAGCTGGAACAATAGATTTCTATATGAGTCAGGGTGCATGTGGCAGAGAAGACGAAATAATGTTGCTTCTCATGGTGCAGGTGCAGATCTTCACCTTACCTTCACTTTTCCTGGTGTCTTGTGTTAGGGATACGCCTGATGCCCCTCCCCTTGCCTCTGACCACTGTGAGAAAGTCTTCATCTTATTCAGCAATGACGTTTTATGTATAACAGGAGGAGCGAGGGGAAAGTAATATAAGAGAATGTTTTTAGAGGGTGTGGGGGGATTTGCTCCACGTGGACCAGCCTGTATGTGATCACCATATGCAATAAACCTAATTACATCAGACTCTTGAGAATTATATTTGTTCTTTATTGGGCACTGGAATCCATGTTCTGTAATTATTACAAAAGGTATGTATAAATTATATAACTTAGAATTGTTACAGCACAAGTGTGGAGGGAGCCTCCAGTCCAATTGGCCTAGACCGGGAGAGGTTCTCCACCACAAGTGAAAGGTAAACAGAGCCTTTTCCAAATCGGCTCCCATTGTTTACGTGAAGGAGCCAGCTCATACAGCCGGCTTGTTCGCAAACGACACATCACTACCACCCACAGGATTGCTATTTGTATGACTCAAAGAAAAAATCCTAAGGTTACACCAAACCAAAGCATGCAAGACAGTGACATGAAAGTTCAAAACCAATGGGACAAGGCGGTGATTTTAACTGGGTCTAAGTGGCATCTGCATAGGGTTGGTGGTCACATCAATGCCTGGCAATCCACAGCACACACCTCTCCTTTCCCTCCCACAATACTCTGCATCTCTCACAAAGACCGTCAACATGCTTACCGACTATTTGAAGACTTGCCCCAATCCACAGTGAAGGAATCCCTCTTTCTTATTCTCTGGTGAATTTTAATGGCAGGAAGTTAACCACCTTAATTGTGCATACCACCACCTACTGTGATGGAGCAACTGTAACGAAGGGTGAGAGCAGTCACCCCACCCAGCCTCGAACCCGTGAGAGCCAGGCTCATTGGTATAGCAGTCAGAGCGCATACTCAAACGTAGTGACGGCACTCCGTCACACTGCCCTCCCCTTCGGGAAGCGTGCCCATGCGCTTCATGCACCGAGGCGTCCCTCATGCATTCCCCTGCCGTACTTCTCCCATCCCAGGTTGCCCCACTCACCAGTGCTTCACCCATCTCTGGGGTCCCTCACACCATGCTTCACCCATCTCTAGGGTTGGGAACCGAAACTTGGTTCCAAAATTAGAACCGAATCCAAGTACCAGGTACCCGTAAAAAAAATTGAATTTCGGTTTCTAAATGTCTACGTGTCCAGTTGTTTAGCCCTTTTGCATGTACAGTCACACCAGTGTGATTAGTCGTTTAGCGCATACGCTAAAACTGGTGAATTAGAACCCTAGATTGGGAAAATTCTAGCTAATTTTAGCTTTGTGGAAACAACGATTTAATGTTAAAAATGTAGCAAATTCTAGCTGAAAACTATGAGAAGCTTAATAACACTGATGAAAACATAACAAACCAAAGGGTTAAATACGAGCTAGCATAGAGGCTAACGTCACAACAGTGTGAAAGATGGACCGCAGTAAACAGTGAAAAGTGTGGCTTCACTTTAGAAAACAAAATGACAACAAGGCAAAGTGCAATGCATGTGGGAAGCTAATCAGCTGCAAGTCAGGTTGCACATCAAATCTGACCAAACATTTAAGGCAGCACAGCGTCAATCTGAAAGACTGTGTTTGATGTCTTGCGATAAGCAAGAATAAGCAGAGGGCACACTGGGCACACCTCTGATGGCCTCACGGCAAGTCATCCCACTCTGACACCATTTGTAGCGAAGGGCGAGAGCAGTCACCCCACCCAGCCTCAAACCTGGGTCTACGGGGTACCAAACTGAAGCTTTGACCGCGACGCCAAAGAGCCTGGCTTTTGTCAAAAACCTGTTATGTGGAGTAATACACAAACTGTTAACTGAACACATTAGTATTTGGACCAAATATGCATAATGGATCTTTATACTTTTCTGAGATGGTTTATTTTATTTTGCTTGGCATCTGTTAAGCAATTCCATCCACATGTTCCAATGAGTATGAGTGCATGTGCAAACTGAGCCTTGATAGTCTTTTTTATTTTATTATATGTACATATTTATATACACAAAACAAAGCCTTCTTGTCCAAGCTAAGCAAGTTACAATGTGAGCATTATTCTCTGTTGAAAAAAAAATATGACTCCATACACATAAACTCTATACACGCATGATTTCAAGATGTCTTGAAATACCTTAATATAAACTAACCAAGACAGGAAGCCGTCCAAAGCAAAAGAGAATAATGTTCACATTCCATGATTCATTCACATGAAAAGGACTGTATCATCAGACAAACGGGCTTCAGGGAGTAAAAAAAGACCAAAAATATTTAAAAAGTACAACCAAAACTCTGAATTTCGTTCAGTCCCAAATCTATAAGAACCACACAGGCCATCTCACCAGTGTCTTCTACGCATTTCAGACCAATTTAGAACATGCCCACTAAAAACAACCATGGTTCTGCTTAAACGTTTCAATTCACAATCTGACTGACGGAGTTGATAGATTCCACCGCGTGGAGGGCCATGGTAATGATTTGGCTGCTGTGAGTCAGCCCTGTGTTTAGATGACTTAATTTTACACTGTGACAGCTGGAATCTGTAGCTCCCATTACCCAGATGACTGAAGTGACAATCTGACACTGCAAAGCCTGCATATTTCACTGAAGAGTAGGCTGAGGTACCAATCTGACAGTTGGGGTCGGCAGATTCGGTTTTTGAGAGTATAACCGCTTGCAGTCTTTAGACACCGTCTATGCGACAGGGCTTGCGATCCAGCTGATGCGCTGTTCAGATAACAGCAGCGACCACTTGGCTGTTGTAGTCGGTGGACTCCATCTTGAGGATGTAGGGGATGATGCTGTCAATCTGCACATTGCCGATGAGGCCAGCAAAGAAGAGCTCCTCTGTGACGCCGGCATTCATCAGCCGCAGGGCGGGGACCCGCAAGAGCAGCTTTGACAGCCTGGGGGGGAGAGACCATCACACAGGGAACCATGGGATACAAGGACTAGAGCCCTGCAGGATACACACACACACCACCAGACCAGAGTCCTGCATGACACACACACACCACCAGACCAGAGTCCTGCATCTCTCTCTCTCTCTCTCTCTCTCTCTCTCACACACACACACACACACACACACACACACACACACCACCAGACCAGAGACCTGCATGACACACACACCACCAGACCAGAGCCACAATCCCACAGACACAATTGCATAATTTTATGTATTTCAAATGGAATGAAAAACACTCAATGTCCACCAAATGCAACAAAAGAACATGACAAAATCTGAGGGGGTAACCCCAATATTATAGGGAGTTTTGAATCAGTGAAGCATGGTGCCAGGCTATACTAGGGAATACAGTTCTCTGGTATGAAGAAAAATGGCTCACACACACAGGCACACATATATACAAACAAAAACACGCCTTACCGGTAAGTGTCCTCTGGGTATGTCCTGGTGACATAGTCCTGCAGCTCCATGTAGGCCTTCTCCTGGAACCTCTCGATCTGCAGAGTGTTGTCTATTCCCGGGTGATCTGAGGAAACACAGCCATTGTGAGACCACCATGCACAGAAAATCCATGCACACAACCCTCAACCAAAATACTAACTTTACTACATTATCTTGCAGCACATTTGCAGAGACTCTTATACAGAGTGACTTACATGCAGGGCTGCCCCCTAATAGTCAAGCAAACCATTAGTTGACCAAGTTTTCATTGGTTGGCTAGTCACAGAAAAAAAAAAAAACCCTCAAACTCCATTCGGGAGCTGCACCTTGTCATCAAAAAGTTATTAGACTATGTCGGGCAGGAAATCATTCAAAGCGTGGGATCATTTTGAGCGTGTACAGGACGACCCCAAGAAGGTGACATGCAAACTCTGCATGCAAAGATCTTCCTATCATTCGTCGACCTCAAACATGACTTATCATCTGAAACATGTAAGTAGCCTAACATTATTATTCCGTTACGCTAAATAATTAATGGCCTAAATAACATTAACGAGTTGCAAACTTAAGGCTATATCCAGCTACAAAAATATATTGTCATATGTGCTTATCCAAGTGTTCGTGGGGACTGGGGAAGCTAAATTACCTCGCTTACTGCATGTTTAACTTCATGTGCATTTCTCTCTATAGGCGCATCCACTATATTACAAAGATGACTCCCCAGCCTCAAATTCAGCTTCGCAGCCGACACTGACTCAGAAAACACTAGTTATTTAGACCCCCCCCCCCCTTTCCGAGAAAAGGAAGAGAGATATTACGGACAGAACAGCGGATTTCATTACGCTTGACATGAGACCAATCAACATCGTCAGCGGTGAAGGTTTCAAGCAAATGGTCAAATTCCTCAAGCCAGGGTACAGCATTCCCAAACATGACACCGTAATGCACAGCATAACAAGCAAGTACAACACAACTAAAGAATTAGTTTTGAAGAAAATAAAAGTTGTACAGCAGTCAGCTTCACAACAGATATATGGATTTCTATCCAGATGGAGGGTTACATGACAGTCACTGCACACTTTATTTCTGAAGATTGGCGACTACATTCATTCGTGTTGGAAACAAAAGTGTTGGTGGTGAGCCACACAGCTGCCAATATAGCAGAGCCACTCGGTGAAGTGATGGAGGAATTTGAGATTCCTGCAGAAAAGAGGATCACAGTCGTACACGACAATGCTGCTAATAAGGTGTTGTGTGCTGAAATACTGTCTGATAACCTTTCCTGGGGTAATGTCCAGGGAGTTCATTGTGTGGGGCACACTTCAGTTGTGCATAAATGCGGTTCTGAAACAAGATCCGATCTGTCAAACCATTGCTGCTGGCTGACAGCATGTGGGGCATTTCAAGAAAAGTGCCAAGGCTACAGCAGCTCTTACTGAGAAACAAAAGCAACAGAAAGTGGCTGAACACAAACCCATCCAAGATGTCTCGACACGATGGAACTCCACCTACTTCATGCTGGAGATCCTCCTGGAACAGAGATGACCGGTTACACCTGTGCTTTCAGACCCCGGTACCACCCAATGGCCTGACCGAGATCTAGATCTTGCAGCTGCCCACTGGAGGACAGCGGAGGGCATCGTCTTAGCTCTGAAGCTTATGATCACTCTCACCGAGCTGCTCTTGCAGGATGTAAATGCATCTGTCTGCCACGCTGCCCATGCTAATAAATATGAGGAGACGCCACTTGTTGCTGCGCAATGATGACAGCATGACCGCGAAAGCACTGAAGAGAAAACTAACCGAAGAAATTGACAAGAGATGGGAGCTCACAGGGAGTCTCGAGACCAGCATATATATCCAAGCTGCTGTCCTACACCCATGTTTTAAGAGCTTGTCATTCCTCGATGCAGAGAAACGGGACAAAACATACTTGACGGTGTCGGATCTGGCTGAGAGTTTATCTCCAGCGGAAGCTGCTCAGAAAGAGGATCGTGACAGCAGTACAGAGGAAAGTGAGCCCGCACCGAAAGAGAAAAGGGAAAAGCAGCAGGAGATATCCATGCTGATGGCTACTGATGAAGAGCAGCAGACAGGAGAGAACAGTGACATTAAGATATACTTGGAGGACCAAACAAAGTTTGATTCGGGGCCACAGACATGGTGGGAAAAAATGAGGAACGCTATCCTAAGCTTGCCAGAGCAGCTGAGCATGTGTACTCCATCCCTTCCACGTCCACGCCATTGGAGTGCATCTTCTCGAAGGCCAGCTTCATTGCGAGCAAGACACGGAGCTCACTTCTCCCTGACAACGTGGACAAACTCGTGTTCCTTTCTCATAATATGAGAGGACTGCGATCGGAGGAAAAAAAACAGCGACAATGAGTCAGGTAGTAGCCTAGCCTAATATAATAAACACACCTTTGTTCAGTTTGTTGCTAAAATAGTCTATAGGCTAATTGATAATTCGTTTGGCCTGTTGTGAAAAACGAAATGCATGTTAATGTTGCATTTTTGTTTGCATTCTGACCTCAGAAAAAATTGAAAGTTTTCATTCCATGTTGAGGCTACTTCTCCATAGGCCTGTTTATTTTTGCACTGATATTTCTCTTTTAAGTATTTCAGTTTGCTGTATATTTATTTATTCATTTGTTTATATAATTTATATTTATTTACATTTTAAAAAGAAACAAAAATATTTTTTCAATTTTGTTTTTTAACAAAAGGCTGTTTTTTTATTTATCATTTGTTTTTTGTTTGGTGTTACAAGTTCAGTTCAGTTCTTCAGACTTACCAGGGCTGAAGAGGACGATGGCTTTGAGGTAGGCGTACTCGTATGCGTCGGGGGACAGCTTGGACATGCTGTTGCAGAACTCCTGCATCCTCCAGATGTGCTCCATCACCAGCTTCACTCTCTCTGCGGAAAGTTTCTCTGTGAGGAGAGCAGACGGGGAAGCAGGGGTGACCTCAATTCAGCAAGGGGGCGTTCTACCAACACACTTAAGTCTGGGTTGGGATTGATGTTGAAGTTGTTAACATTGGACACTTTGCATTTAAAAAAATTAGATTAGATAATGTCATCTAAGTCAAATGGCTTTAAATCTTTAAATATTTTGATCGATTAAGTTTGTGATCTACTAGCTCTCCTCAGGAATTCAATGGCAGCTAATTTTATTATGGCCAGATATCCTCCCTTCCTTCTTTTCAACATGAAGGAAGTTAAGGTTGGTGACAGGAAGCTCCGCAACTGTCTTCATTCCATGTGTTATACTACGTACCTTTAAGAATATTCATAGTGACCCGGCAAATTTGAACTCCTATAGCTTCAACAATGGCAGAAACAGAATTTTAAATGTAGGATGCATGGAACTGACTCTCTGGTCCATATATAAAGAAACTGTGATGAAACTTACTAAGACAGCTCTGAACTTGGGCTTTGAACTTCCAAGGTCCTGCTACCTAAAGATGATCAGATAAAGGCGGCAGTGCACGTGTGTCTTAAAGTTGATTTTCATGCGGAAAATCAGTGGTGTGAATCACCACCCGCCTCAGACACATGTCCTTCTTATACAATGAGTGCCGAAAACAAATTGGTCCCCACACAGGAAGTGCATGTCGCATTGATATGGGTCCCCCACTCACCTTCCTGTAGGCTGTTCTGTAAGTGGTTGATAATGGCGGCCAGGATGGTTGCCACATTCATCACTTGTGCGCACTGGGCCAGGCCGAGGGCAAACAGCTCGTTCCAGCACGCCTTCATCAGGTTGATGTTGTTGTCTTGCCTGAGGTTGGGGGGATGGATACAAGCCATTAATAAACATGTTCGGGGCTGAAGGCTGAGACCAGGCTATCAATAAACCCAATGCAAGGGGCTTTAGGTGTATCAATAAACACTTCCAACATACATGAACTATTCTGGAATTACACACAGAATTTCCTGTCAAAATGATTACCATCAAATAGTATCCCATTTGTTGCTTTCAGATGGAAGGGAGGAAGAGAACTGCATTAACAACACCTCATTAACATCAGTGCTCTGACTCAGGGCACATGGATTCTGCAACAAACCAAACTGAGAGGGACCTACAGGAAACAACCCAACTTTTGTCATAGATACACAGCATCTTCCACACCTCTGAATCATGTGAATACTTTGCAGACAGATGTGGCTCTTATTTGGCATGACAGATGACAGATCTGGCATGACATTTTATAATAAGGGTTTTACCCAGGTAATCCAGTGTGACATATTCCTGCCCCAAATCCTACACCAAGTGTTTCCACTTTTAGTAAGCATTGCTATTCAGCAATGCTATTTTACCGCTTAGTAGGTGACACGTGACTTCTGCATTTCCACACAGAAAGAGAGAGCTACAGACACGAAACAGGAAAGGGAAAGGGCTGGAGAGGCAGGGGTGAAGGGGGAGGGGGCAGAGGGGAACGCTCACCCCAGGGCTTGGAAGGCGGGTATGGAGCGTGCCCAGTGCATGGAGAGAAAGAGCAGGCGGGAGGCAGACTCGCAGATGTAGTTCACATTCAGGAACTCTGGCACAGGCAGTGGCATCATCAGCTGCAGAGAGACGTTACAGCACTGTTACTATGGCATCAAAGCCGCAGAGAAAAATTACAGCACTGTTACTATGGCATCAAAGCTGCAGAGAGATGTTACAGGACTGTTACTATGGGATTATCAGGTACAAAGCAACATTATTGCATTGTGACCATGGCACCATTAGCTACAAATAAGAACATAAGAACATATGATGACGAGAACAGGCCATTCGGCCCAACTAAGCTCGCCATTTCTTAATTAAAGAGTATCCAGAACTGCATCAAGTTTAGACTTGAACACAGCAAGGGTCTCTGCCTCAACTACATGACCTGGCAACCTATTCCATGTATTGATAACTCTTTGTGTAAAATAATATTTCCTTATATCAGTGCGGAACTTACTCTTAACTAGTTTCCATTTATGTCCTCTTGTTTAACAGACTGAACTCAGCCTAAAGAATCTATTATAGATTCCTTTTATAAATTTAAATACCTCAATTAAATCGCCCCTAAGCCTCCTCTCGCTTAGTCTAAATAGGTTAAGTAACTTGAGTCTTTCCTCATAGCTTTTATATTTCATGCCAGGAACTAATTTAGTTGCCCTTCTTTGAACCTTTTCTAGAGCTTCAATATCTTTTTTATAGTGCAGTGCCCAGAACTGCACACAGTATTCCAGGTGCGGTCTAAGGCATTGTATAATTTCAATATAACCTCTTTAGATTTATACTCAATACTTTTGGCTATATATCCCAGCATCCTGTTGGCCTTTTTTACTGCTACAGCACACTGCTTAGATCCTGTTAAGCTTGGGTCAACCATTACTCCCAAGTCCTTTTCAAATTGAGCACATTCTAGTTTTTTTCCACCCATGAAGTAGTCTTGTCTAAGGTTCTTATTTCCCACATGCAAGACTTTACATTTATCTAAACTGAATGTCATCTGCCAGGTATCTGCCCACTTTTGGATGCTGTTTAGGTCTTCCTGTATTACCTTAGTTGATTCTATACTGTTGGCTAGACCCCCTAGTTTTGTGTCATCTGCAAATTTTACTATTTTACTACTAACCTCTGCATCAAGATCATTTATGTATATAAGAAATAGCAAAGGCCCCAACACCGATCCCTGCGGGACTCCACTTCGTACAGGACCCTGCTCTGATACAATTCCTCCCACAGTTACAGTCTGCTTTATATTAGACAACCAACTTCGAACCCACTCAGTGATAGCTCCTGTAATTCCTGCAGATGTCATTTTCAATATGAGTCTCTCGTACAGAACTTTGTCAAATGCCTTTTGAAAGTCCAAACAGATAATATCATAAGCTTGGTTTGAGTCCAGACATGCTGTAGCTTCCTCAAAGAAGTCCAGGAGGTTTGTTAAGCACGACCTCCCTCTGTGAAAACCATGTTGGCTATCATTTAGAACACCATTTCATTCCAGGAATAATTCCAAATTATCCCTAATGATGGATTCCAGTATTTTGCATGCCATACAAGTTAAGATGACAGGCCTATAATTTCCTGGTTCAGTCCGGTCTCCTTTCTTGTAGATAGGTACTACACTGCCATGTTTCCAGTCATCTGGTATTTCTCCAGTTTTAAGGGATTGCTTAAAAATAACTGTCAGAGGCTTGTAAACCACCTCTGCTAGTTCTCTGAGAACTTGGATATATTCCATCAGGGCCTGCTGCCTTATTTGTTTTAAGTTTTTGAAGTTTATCTAGTACTTCTGCATCATTTAAATCAATTTCCTCTATAAGTCTCAGAACTGACTGCATCTGAAGGCATATGCAAAAACACTTCACTAGTGAAACTCTCCACAAAGTAAGCAAGGCAATAGCTTTGTTATCATAAACCATAACCCAATCCTTATTTTTTATACCTCTTATTTCATCCTTAACTATCCTTTTTTGACCTTAATATTGAAAAAAACGTTTAGAGTTGCTCTTTACATCTAGTGCAATCTGTCTTTCAAAACACCTTTTAGCTTCCCTTATTTTTTTCTTAACTTGAGCTCGCATATTACTGTATTCAATCTTATTACTATCTGAGCTCTCCAACTTGTATTTTCTAAATAATTTCCTTTTTTGTTTCAAACTGTTCCGTAGCGACTTATTCATCCACTGTGGATGCTTCTTTTTCAGCTTTCCTTTTCTCAATAGAGAAAGTAGATGTTACTGCACTCTTACCCTGGCATCATCAGCTGCAGAGATAGCTTACTGGACTCTTACTATGGTGTCATCAGTTAAAAACAGACGTTACAGGGGGGCGGCAGTGTAGCATAGTGGAAAGGTTGCCGGTTTGATTCCCCGCTGCGGCACAGCTGTTGTACCCTTGGGCAAGGTACTTAACCCCACAATTGCCTCAGGAAATATCCAGCTGTATAAATGGATAGCATTGTAACTAATGTAAGTCGCTCTGGGTAAGAGCGTCTGCTAAATGCCAATAATGTAATGTAATGTAATCTTACAGCAATGTTTCTATTGTACCGCCACATAGATAAGCCAACAGAAATAACGACCAAGGAGTCACTTCCATGGTGTGAAAATAACTTAAGTCAATTGAGTCCAGCTACCATGGCTTCTTTCCACAGACAACCACTGAAATATGATTTCTAGAGCTGCTCCTATAATTAAAAACAAAGGATGCATGTAAGCATTGAACAAATGTAAGCTTTGGGCAGCACTATGAAAATGACAATCATTGTTCAAATTCACATGCAGTTTATTGTTTAAGCCAGACACTTTTATCACTCCTGAACATGACAGATGTTCACCAGCACCAAAAAGCACAAGCAGGATATTTTGCTCAAAGCTCAAAGAACAGCTAAAACATTTTAATCACTGACATGCTGACGCTGGGCTTCTTGGCTGCATTTGTCTCAACAGCAATCTGAATCCCGCATTTAAAGTGTTCAGGGTTCAAAGGTTAGATTGTGTTGCTCACCTTGAAGGGTACGTGGATGTCTGAGAGCAGCGGGCCGTCCAGCTCCACCACACTGCCCGACTGGTCACCTGACACCAAGTGCATGCTAGCCTCCATGGCCTCACCTGCAGAGCCCTCCGCCGTGTTCAGTGCCTTGGCCAGTGTGTCAAACGCCCTGTCAAATGTGCAGCCATAGCAGTGGGTCAATACAAACACAAACCAGTTCAATACACACAGTCAATGCAAACACAAACCAGTCAATAAACAAATGCAACCAGTCATTACAAACACAACCAGCAAATATACACATACAAAACAGGTCACTGTACACATACACACAGTCAATACAAACACAATCAGTCCCTACACACACAACCAGTCAAAACAAACATAGCCAGTCAATACAAATACAACCAGTGAATACCAATACAGTCATTATACACATACACACAATCAGTCAAAACAAACACAACATTTTTTACACTTGCTTTTACATTTGTCCTTGGGATGCATTTAAAAAGTTCATTATTGTCTGTTACATCCCATGCTGTCTCTTCTTATATGAAGCATGGTCAACAGGTCAGTTTAACTGCCATGTATCCCTGGGATACCAAATTTCAATTTTCAGTTGCAGAAGTGGAAAACTGAAATGACAATGACTCACCGTGTGATGTCACTTGTGGTTTGCTCCTCCCCTTGTACCTCAGACATTGAGCCGTCCCCATTGCTCAGCGTCTCCATACCTGATAGGTCGGTGTTGCTGTCACTCATCTCTCTCGCCTTACTCAGGTGGGCGAGTGAGGTCACCACATTGGCCAACGTGCTCAGGTCATCCTGGCAGGGGTCGCACTAAGAGATCAGAGTCATTATAAGCCTTGTACGCAATGCTCCAGGTCATTCCTCAATCTGCAGCCACAACTTGCATCTTGGATAGCTTGGGACACGCTTTAAATTATCATATATGGGAAACACTGCAAGCAATTTGATAAAAAGTACTACTGTTATGTAGGAGTGGGTGATATGTCAAATATACTCGATGTATCGTGGCTTGTTCTACGTGGGATGTAGTAAATGACTATATCGCGAACATCAAGTACAAATTGTCACATATTTTTTTTAAGCCGCCGGCATGAGACTTGCTTTGGCGTTTCACTTCTCTCGCTCTCTCCTATGGCTCTCTCCCTCTCACAGACACAAAAAGAAAAAACTCATATACATACGTCACACACACTTGCCTGCCCATCCAGACCACTCTTCCGGGCAAGTGTGTGTGACGTATATAGGTGAGATGTGTGTTCTCGTATCTGGAGGGAACAGGGAGAGAGCCTGGCAAGAGTGAAAGAAGTGAAGTGCTAAAGCGAGTTTATACATGCTGAGTTCGGAAACGGTTATAGAAGATGGAGGCGGATGAATTGGTTACGAAAAAAAAACAGCACTGCATCCATTGTCTAGCAGTGGTTTGGGTATCCAGGGCTCCAGACTGCAACCATTTCTTGAGAGTGTGTGAGTTAAAATTTCACATGGTCACATTCGTGCGAGTTTTAATTATCATTAAAACCGTGGTTGATTACCGCGCTTTGAAAAACTCACGTTAAATACTGCCTAGCATCAACCAAAGTTAGCAAGTCTCCCAGACGCAGCAGGCATAGCATGCAACGTGGGTTTGTTTTGCGTCAGTGAAAACATGGGGGAAGGCAGTGATAGCGCTCTGGAGATTTTTTAACAGTATAAATTTTCATACCGTTTCATCTCTAGTGCAATTAGAACACTAGATTGGAAAATTTCTAGCTAATTTTATTTTTGCGGGAACAGCGATTTAATGTTAAAAAATATAGCAAATGCTAACTGAAAACAATGAGAAGCTGAGAAGCAGGGAGAGACCGACTGAGCCAGTGAAGAAGAAAAAGTACTACTTTCAACCACAATGGCACAGTACCCGTGGTCACGGTACGAGGGAAACAATGTTCAGATTAAAATATTTTGCAAATTTCAAGTCTTGAGTCACTGTCAATCTTTACATCAATGCAAAACTAGGGTATGCAAATTAAGACAACTATTCATCAGCATGCAAGGTCATTGATTAATACCATGCTTAATACCAAAAAAAAAGGGTGCGACCAAATCATGTGCTGGTGCGACCAACTGAAGAAGTTGGTACCACCAGTGCTACCAGTGGAAAAGTTAGTGGAGCCCTGGTATTGCATGGAAGATGTTGAACAAATAATGGTTATCTGCAAAATATGCAGCAAAATAACGTTTTGTTAAACTTAAGTTGGTTGTGATTTCCCCCTTTTTGCATGCAAGTTTAAAATTCCAATAGAAACCACAAATGAATATAAACAAGAATGTTTTAATATGTTGCAGGGACTAGTAGAATCATCATACTGGTGTGATTGTATGCATCAAAGGGTTAAATTGAGCATTTATGAAGTGCTTTAGAGGAGATTTCAAAATATCGAGATATATATTGTATATCGCGATATAGCCTAAAAATATTGCGATATTATTTATAGGCCATATCGCCCAGCCCTACTGCTATGGACATGCACAATGTGCACGGTGAGTAATTGTTTAAATTGTAAATTGTAGCTCTATCTCTATGCAGTCAAGGTTCATACTGTCCCACAATTCACATGAAATTTCAAAAACTTTTTTGTTTTTGTCTTATCAAATTACAATGACTTCATGCTAATTTTCCAGAAGCTCTGGTTTCATAGGATTGCATGGTATATGCTTCCATCTTGAACTCCTCCATATTCCCTTCAGAGTTCAAATGCTTCTATTTCTGTGCTTTTCATGAGTTAAGGTGCAGCCTGTAGTATAGTAGCTGTGGCTTCATAAGGGGGAGCATTTCAGCTGGTTCTTACCTTGTCTGGGGATGACGGGACCATGATGGTGTTCTCCAGTTTGGTAAAAGGCTGTTGGATGTTTAACAACATGCCCGACTCCAGCAGGCTTGTGGACCTGCCCTCAGAAACACACAAACCCCAAGTATTATTACCCCACAGGACAGTTAAAAAAACATGCCATACATGCATATTACCACCATCAATATCACTTAACAACAGGCACCAATCCTGAAGACTACAACAGTCAATATAATCAAACAACAGACACCAAAAGCTGAAACACCCCCCTTTAAATCCTAATATTTTAACAGAGAGAGCCAGGCTGAAGCAGCATGTCTTAACTGGGACCAGAACCTACAACTGTTTGTCAAGGAAGCCATGTAGCGCAATGGTAAGGAGCAGGGCTCATGATCCTGGGTTTGGGTTACTAGTAGTAGTGTACTGCTGTTATACCCTTAGGAGAGGCCACTAACCCAAAATGCTTGAGTAAATATCTAGCTATATTAATGGGTAACGTGTGAAAACTGTAAAATACAGTAAAAAGTCATTCTGGATAAGAGTGTCTGTTAAGGAAATGTAATGTGTGCCCTACCTGCATGACCAGTGCGGGCAGTTGGCTGTCAGGGTGAGTTTTCACCACAGCACTTGAGTGTGGTGGACATACCTGGTGGTCTCCTTGTCAGTCACAAACGTGGGCGTGGCTGCCAGTGGGCTGCAGAGGTTCTTGCGGATGTAGATCTTCTCCGTGGAGGCGGCACAGTTGAGGGATCTTTCCCGGGACACCTCCACTGGCTTCCGCTCACACTGCACAGCTACGGAGCGCACAGGGTGGGTTAACGGTCTGCGCTGATGTGATAGCTCCACATTGCCAGGAAGCAGACATGACTGGGAACAAGGCTATTGATTATCTTATTAATAAGATCAAAAGAGGTGGATGGTTATGGCGTCAGATTTGTGTCAAATGTCACAAGCACATGAAACATTCCCGCGAGCGCATAAAACATGCTCATGAGCAAATTATATAATTTCACACGTGCAAATATTAACTGCCACTTGCACAATATAAGTCTTCGCGCACAAATTCAACAACCAAGCGCACAAAGCAGCCACCACACACGAGAGTGCTTCTGCTTGGCGAGCGCTGGAGGGCAGACTCTTCTCTCGAAGTTGACTTCTGCTCACGCAAAGTTGAATTCTATGAGGCGCCATTGTGGACAAAAGTCGTGCAAAAAACGCGAGAAGGAACGAACCCTTTTTGTGCTAGAGAGATCCAGTTACCAGGTGAGAGAGGTCCGGTTAGCCCACGAGAGCTGTTGATTTAATATGGATAGCTAGCTAATATAATAATGATGATCATGATCATGCTGCCAACAATTATAGGCTGCAGATCAGAATAGTTATTTTTTATAGTTTAAATGCTGTTTTATTTTTCTCTCAATGTATTAATCCTTTAAGAAAAGGCCTACTATGGATTTTTAAGGGGCATTTAAAGATTGATTTAATTTCCCCCAGAAGTCTGTATGATTTTGATTGCTCATAGAGATGCGAAGTGGGACACGTCAATGGACCTGGGAAAAGGAATATCTCATTCATGTTACCATAGGCATTTACAAAAGCTAAACCAACTGGATGATATAAAGGCATGGATGTGGTAAGTAGCTGATTCATTGCCAGGCTGGCACGCTGAGTGGAGCAATCACAGTCCTGTTCTAGACAATGAAAATATATGGATGTATTGTTCACTGAGTGGTGTTTTGACTGACGTGTGTGTTGGCCACTCACAGTCCTGCTTCATGCCGAAGGCCATGCAGCGCTGCAGTCGGCAGTACTGGCAGCGGTTGCGGTGGTGCTTGTTGATGACACACTCCCCCGACCCCCTGCAGGTGTACACCAGGTTCTTCCGGATGCTCCGCTTAAAGAAGCCCTTACATCCCTCACAGCTCACCGCCCCGTAGTGACGCCCTGCAGGAGGGGGGCGAACAAATGGGGGAGAGGGCAGTAGAGAGCAATCAAGAGATGGGGGAGGGAGAGAGTGATTGAGACAGAGAAGGAGAGGGAGAGAGCAAGTGAGAGGAAAAGAGAGAGGGAAGGAGAGCATGAATGAGAAAGAAAGGTGTTGGGAGGGGAAGAGCACCGGAGAGAAGGAAAGAATAAGATTTCAAACTCCACACCAGTAATAAGCACTATGATGCCTATGTTAACTGGATAAAGCCAAGGATCTGGATTTAATGAAAACTTATTCAAACAACCTATTACAATATTAAAAAAAACAACTGCTAGTTTCTTTTCTTACAGTGTGTGTTCAGTAAAACCTAACACCAGAACAAACCTAGTCAGAGCAAGTGCTCTTTTTACACAACTTTTCACACATTTGACCTAACTCAGAGTGTGTGTGTGGGCGCATTGTTCATACCGGAGGCCTTGTCTCCACACACCACACAGTACTCCACCACAGGTTTGGCAGGAGACTGCTCTGAGCCATCTTCTGTCACAAACTGCAAACATATAACCAGTACAGTCATCAACTGGATCCAAGAACTTGAAAGAACCATTTTAGATCTATCAGAAACAGGACATCAGAAAATGAACAAAAATATGACTTTGCTCCAGTCAAAATACAATCAGTATTGTATCAGTCTGTTTGACTAAAAAGTTAACCGAAAGCAATGTTAGCATACCATTATCATTTCCAGGCATTCTGGATGACAAATCCTCTACCCTAAGAGACAGGCGTTGAACACCTACAGATCTTAGATGTACATGTCTCTATTTCATGGTTACATTGTTGTACCACTAAATTACCATCACCTGGGAGAAATAAAGCCTGAGCTGAGAGAGAGGGAGAGAAAATAAAACAAAGAGTGAGGTTGTGGCTGGTGACTGGGGATCCCACCTGGATCTGCTGTCCGGCCAGGTCAGGCGAGGTGAAGAGCAGCTGGTTGACAGCAGTGCCGTCTGGCGCAGCGAGGATGACCTTGCCCGGGGACGCCTCCTGCTTGGTCAGGATGAACTGCTGCCGCGCGGCCGGGGCCTGGTCGAATGCTGTGACAATCTGGATCTTCTGACCCGTCTGCTGGTCCGTCACAATCTGGAGAGAAGGGAGGGAAAACGAGCTTATACCCAACTGGACTGTTTCCCAGCCCTGGTCTCGAGAATGCTGTTCAAGCCATTTAATTCCCAACCTGGTCTCTAACTTCTCTATTTTTATTGAGCCATGAACTGAATACTGATCTTTGTTTGACACCACTCAAGATGTATGTCCTGTTAGGCTTTTGTTCCTTAAATGCATTGTGTGGCTGATATATCTGTCAAAGAAGCAAGTAACAGTTTTGTTCTGGTCATGTTTCCCCTTGAGTAACTTAGTCGTATTGATTAATACATTACATTACAGTGTTTAGCAGATGCTATTACCCAGAGCAACTTGCAAATAAGTGCATCACTATGCTAAGTAGTAGGGATGCACGATATTGGATATGTTCGATATGCCGATATTTTCAAACTCATTTTGGCCGATTGCTGATACAGGTTAGAGAGATGTATGTATAGATATGTATAGATGCAGTGTAATTTAAAAATGGTCTCACTCCCCTCCTCTGCTTAGCAGCACACAGCTAGCATTCTCACAGGGTGAGAAACCCAGCTGGGGGTCAGTTGATACCATTAGGCCCTCCGTTCAAGTCCCAAAGCATGAGCTCGGCGATCGCAGCCTGTCTTATTTCCCATCACATTCTTTCCTTATGGAGCCGCGATATTTATTTTGAATGAGCAGAGACACAATAAAGTTACAGAAAACGTTATTCACTGTCCAGTGTCGTTGTGTACGTGTACAAACACGACAATTACGCCCTCTGTTCGAGTCCCAAAGCAGTAACTAGGCGACTGCGGGCTGTCTTCTTTTATTTTCCATTGCCATCTGTTTCCGGAGCCGCATTATTTAAAAATGGTCTCACGCCCCTCCAGAAGCAGAGAAAAGCTTAGCAGCACACAGCTAGCATCTTCCCAGGGTGAGAAACTTAGCTATATATTTTACCCCTCCTCGCATCACTGGTGCTTAACAACCATTGCAAATAGCAATTTTGTTATCTGTTCCAGACGTTTCGAAATACTTCCATACAGCTGACATGCTGAAGCTTGTTGCTGGCGCTCATAATAAATATTTAGCATCATCGCGTGCACATAGTTAACGCGTCATCTTATCGGCCAGGCACATTGGCAGAAATTTTCATATCTGCCGATGCCGATAATTAACTTTTTTTTAAGTTTTTATCGGCTGATACCGATGTCGTGCCGATATCATTGTGCATCCCTACTAAGTAGTTATCGAGACGTATTACGAGAGGTCAGTAAGATACTGAGTTAAGTGCTAAATTAGTGTAGAGTGCTTTTGTATAGAAAATAGGGATCGCTAGGACAGATAGCGATAGAGAACCAGGCTGTGACATGCCCTTAGGCAAACACTGTCCCGTTCATTACATTACATTACTGTCATTTAGCAGACACTCTTAACCAGCGCGACTTACATAGGTTATTGTTTTATCCATTTATACAGCTGGATATTTACCGAGGCAATTGTGGGTTAAGTACGCGGCCCAAGGGTACAGCAGCAGTGCCCCAGTGAGGGAATCAAACCAGCAACCTTTCCATTACAAGCCTTGCTCCTTTGTACTATGTTACACTGCCGCCCTGCAAAATTCTACCATATTAAAACTGTGTAAAATATGCATAAAAATAACATTCCTGTACTCAGGACACCTTGTGATAATTGTGTCTTGATGGATGCATTCAACTCGCTTTTCCCTCAACAGTGGAACACTATGATTGGAGTGCCCTCTCCCACCAGCAGCTTTAGGGCTTGACCATGGACATGCCGTGTGTGTGTGTGTGTGTGTGTGTGTGTGTGTGTGTGTGTGTGTGTGTGTCGGGCCCTCGCACCTGTATTCGGTGGCCCAGTGCCATGCTTCCATCTGCCGTAACCAGCTGTATCCTCTGGGTTTGTCCGTCCATGATGATGCGTCTTCCTACTGCAGCCCCTCAGCAGCCAACCCCATGGGTCAGACAGACTGCAAATAGGCACCCCAAATGAAGAAAAGCACTGTTACATTACATAACATGCATTTAGCAGGCACTCTTACCCAGAGTGACTTCCAGCACAATAGAACATAACTGTATCCATTCAGGTTAAATGAACAGAGTTAGACCAGGCTAACAACACTCCCAGCCCAATGAGTGTGAGCACAACACCATTCCAGCCCTATCACAAGTTAACTCGTGCAATCTGACTAGGCACTGGAAGCCAAGTATACTACTGTTAATTTGCTTTATCAGTCAGTTATATAATTGTTCATTACCTGCATTAATAATAACCGAGCTTCAGACAAACTAACATTTTCACGGATAAGTTTAAAATACTGCAAACACTGTCACTGTGAATAAATCACCACTTTAAGATGGGTTGCAAACCAAATGTGCTCCTTTCCGAACAAAATGGGTACACAATGTGAATCTGACACTGCAGCTAGCTATCCACCTCTAGCAGAGCTAGGTGCTAATTTACAAAATGTACTACATTACATTATGGCTTGCAATGGTGCATAGTTAATGGGAAAAAATTAGAATTCAGCAATTACTAAACCACCTAGGCTGTTAAATAGAGAAAAACCTTGCACAGTTCACCTAAGTACCTGGATTCAGATCAACACGACCAGAGTAAGAATGATGTTTTCTCCACATGAAAAATTCTGCCTTCTTGAGCCTTACCATGGTGTTAAAGACCAATGAAAGGAATGCAGCATCCCATAGTCTACACTCGTTAAAGACTCGATGAAGAACTAGGGGGGCATCATATCATGAAAAAGAATGGGAACAGACAAAGCACCATAGAGCCATTGATTCCCCGAAGGGGTTATTGCTGCTGTATCTTAGGCAAAACCCACAATCGCCTCAGTAAATATCCAGCTGTAAAAATGGACAACATGCAAAAACTGTAAAATCGCTCTGAATATGAGCGTCTGTTAAATGACAATGTAATTTAAATCTGCTGATAAGTATACTCGATCAAAATTCAAGTGATTCTTACCGACAGACTAAACAGTATTACCTGACTTTACATACTTAGTGATACAGAGAGTGAGTGAGCGCTACCTTTTTCTTAATTCACTTAGGGACTATCTGTAACTACTTAAAAAAAACCCAAACGGGTTAAAATTAATCATTCCGAAACTATGTACTCATGCATAGTCTGTTCAGTCAGTTTATGGCATTTGTCATTTGAGGTATTTGGCTAATTTAATAACAACTCGCGACATTTAACTTAGCTAGCTAACCTGTAAGTTGCATCGTAACAGGGGAGATGGAGGCTAAACAGGACAACCAGAAGTCTAGGTAGACAGCTGAGGGGCTGTGGTCTACATATTCATAACTAGTTACATAGTTAAGCGTCTCATCAGCATCTCCACTGCAACCTAGGTAACTAGGAAATGGCACGTAGCTAGCCAGCTATGCCTTCCAGCCTCGGTGGTATAGTGGGTTCATACGGTGGGTGGATAACTAATGATGAATGATCCGGAACATGTCGCAAAACAAAACAACTAACTGGCGAGGTCCCAAGTCGTTTCATCATGAAAATCATCTGATCGATTTCAAGACATTAGATTGCAGTAAAAACATAGGCTGGAGAGTCCCAGAAAAGTTGCCGTCTGGCTACACCGGTCGACTTGATTCAAACGTCCAGAAATGACAAGTCGCCCGCATCCATCCTCCATGTTTGTTTCTTTTGGCGACAGTATTAGCTAGCTAACTAACCTGTTTGGTAGCTACGATGGCAGAAATATCGCCGTAATTAACAAACGCTAACCAGCGATCTACGTGCTGATTTGTTTTTCCCACCACAAGGGCAACGCGTTGTTTAAACCCAATACGGAAGATAAAAGTATTTCTTTTCCTGTGGGTGAAAGGTCAGCATTGACGGGTTAAAGCATGCTGCATTACGAAGGGTTCAACCAAACGGGCCGGGCGAGAGAAAGGGCTAAGGCTGGCGGGATTCACATTGGAGATGGAACGACGTCTAAAATTCGCCACAGAAGCTACACGGGAGAAATAAACTAACTTAATGCACTTAAATCATGCGATTTGAGTCAGTTATTCCGATGTTTTTAGTTTCCATGATGCGGGTAAGTTTGGTGATTAGCTAACCTAGCGGTTAGCTAGGTACTACGACGGGGAGAGGGGAATGGCAACGCGACATAGCTAGTCAGCAAAATGTAGGGTGAACGTTTCAGCATTTCAAACATTTGCTCAGTCATTGAGTCTTAAAATCTCAATATTTTAATGTTGCGATTCGAGGCAGACGCAGCGATTAAAATAATAAAGGTCAAGTTAACTACGCAATGGCCAAGCGCTTAGAAGTAGTAAGCAGGCTAGCTGGCTACCTAGCCATCTTATATTGCAAGCACTTCCTTTTTGCTTAGCCCTGCGAAACTAGCCAATGCAACGTTGTAGTAGCTGCGCTTTACAAAAACAAACCTTACCCGAAAAGGCGTGATCCTTTCTCTAATACAGCGATAATCTTTAATAAAATTGTCTACTCTTCGCCACTGCCACTGGGAGGGTCAGAGTTCGTGACCTCTTTCCGCAAAAGTGATCCACTGAGCATGCGCACAGGCAACACGTGGGTAAAGCTTGGGTTTCTTCATCAAACCGATTAGTTGGTACGCGCATATCAACGCTGCCATAGTTTATGTACATGCAGAATGAGCGTCAGTTTGACCTTTTCTTCATGGCAATTTAAGGGGTCGTTGTAGCAGCCGACCCCCTTAATTTGAGAAATTTGATGGTTCGTCTGTGATGAACAGTAGTGCCAAATGAAGGCCATTCAGATTGCAAGTAAACGCAAGCCTTATCGTCCTCTGAAAAAAGATTTCCTTGCAAATAATGTGGGTCGTCAAGCCTGAGGGCTTTGTGGATTTGGTTTATTTGGCCAGCGCGTTATGAAAATGTGTAATGGGAGAAAATGATGGCTCTCTGACTGCAACAGTATCGCACTCAGTGGAAAAACTGACAGCTGCTTATCTACCCTCAGACTGAAATCCCAGATAGGAAACTGGTGTGGCCGTGGCTGTTCAGTTGAAAAGGCGCACAGAGTTTATGTGGTTTTGGCCAGCTCAAGCTGCTGCTGACACCCTTCTCTGAGGTCAGGCTGTATCAAAGAATGAATCAAGTATCAGTAATATCATTTGCAGACATATACTATTCAGTATATATACTATTTAATATCGTAGGCACAACAATCACCTACTGCGCATTGTACACAACCTGTATCAATCATATAAGGGCAAGGAGCACTAGAAGCGAAGTAGGAAATGCAAACCAGAGATGTCAGTGTCTATCACTATTACAGCATGGTCCAGAGCACACACAAGCTAATACACTAAGAATTGCTGAGGTAGCCTACTTAATACTAGCAAACTGAATTACTCTTATCAAATCCACTGTATGAAGTGATAAAATGTAGGGGAATAGTAATGATAGAATCAATATAATAGCACAAATAGCAAACGTAATGCAACTTGTCAAAGAAACGATGGTTAAAGTGGTTTTATACGATACTAACGAAGCAGCGCAATGTTAGCGAATTCCTCTGCTTCACCATACGGCAGTTACGAAAACGGCCACGCAAGAATACCAGAATGTATTTACCAGCAAAACATCTATCTTTTCAGAAACGGGAGTGACATACTCATAAAAGCTACAATGTTGACTGTTTCCTAGCAACCTGAAAACGTTGAAAAAGAGGAAATACAAAATTCTTCACAAACAATTACAATGCCATCACCAATCCTAGTAAATAGTGTATATTGGCACACTGATCTGTGACGGATTAAGAGTGAAATTTGATGGTAAACCAGGCAAACAAGACAGCAAAACATTTAATTTATTTATTCGAAGTTTATACATTGTTCTGTGGAAACGTGTACAGGTGTTACGGTGTGGTACTGAACATGCAGTGGTGGGTTTCTACCAAATTCCCCCCCCCCCCCGCAATAAATTCCATTTCCCATAATCCACATTTTATGACATAACAGTGCAATTTTGAGTGACCCAACTTGTAGCTGTACAATGTAAACTCCTTATAAATTCATTATAAATAATCCATGGATGATCTACACCCCACTCTATTTCAAAAGGCTTTGTCAACATGAAGCTAGAATACAGCATTGCTTTTAGGAACATTTTAAATTCTTCACACCAGAAAATATTTCTGTTATTAATCAGTAAGCAGTGCATTTATATCAGTCAGATGAAAGGAAAAAATCCCACAATCATATTTTATTTCATTTAGTGCCATTATGTCATAAAACAAGCTGGGAATTCTTGACACATTTTACCCTTAGTGATTTGTAGATGACAGAACTGGTGACCCACCCTTCATAGCACCCATAAGCACCTCAGTTTTCCAAACTTTGTCTTTGTGTGGGATATCAGGGTTCTTCAGGACACCCCATCCTAGTGATTTTGCTATGCCGTGAAATAAGTAACAAAGGTATTACTTACATATAACAAGTTTTAGTTTTTTTTTTAAACATTACTTTCCTCCCATCACTACCAACAGTTAATACAAAATTCTCACAGTTATCAGATTCATACATTTAAAATGTACAATCTCACAAATGAACCTTATACAAATGACCAGTTCAGTGGCCTTGTGGTTTTTGTCATGTTTAAAGATGGAAATTTACAGGTTTTAATCCCTGGTTAAGACATTAAGGCCTAAAACTGGTACTCATCACCTGTGCTTAGCCCTAAGCAACAGAGAGACGGACGGGGGTTTATTTGTTTTCCATGGAGTGCATAGAACTTAACTTTTTTTCGCATACCATCAGCATATTGAGAAGCACCCTGAATTACCTAAAGCAGTTAGCACACTAGTGCAGTTAAACAACTTGTAATGCACCACCCCTGAGAATTACAAAGAGTACTGTGATTAGAAGGTTGGTTTACATTGGGTACTGGAATTACAGAGCTGAATGTTTTAATTACCACATAAAAGCAGACGATATCTAAAAATTGCTTAAATATATATTTATATTACATGTAATTACATTACAAACGAAGACATTTCCAGCTTTCCCAGTTTTTTCCGTTACATATTTGACATTTTTTTAAAAGTCCTGCATTATTTTCTCAATCAACACATTTAAAACGGACCTCAGTCAGTATGCTATTTTTTTCCCTAAACGTGTTCTGTTTGAGGAGTGTTGGAATAGAACAGTCTTATATTCTCCCTCTGTATTCACCATCCACTGTGAATACAAAAATCTCCCACAGTACAGTGCAGCAAGACAAATTTACCAGATGAAAAACTTCCATGATCCATTTCTTTCAGACCAGCACCATATGGGACATGCAGTCACCTGACGCCCCTTCAGCAACACTTTCGCGGACATGCTCTGGACTTGACCTTTGACCCATACCCATAACACGTGACCATTACATCTTGACAAAAATCCCTTTGTAGCAGAAACGTCTGATATAAAGGCCTCAAGGGATGAATCAAAACAGTGATGGAATACAACTAGACAATTTGTTGCTGCTGTTTAAAAGTACACTGTACATAAATGAACACAAACTATAGCACCGATACACACAGTCTCCTCTTGTGGAGAGCAAACCAGTGTGCTGCTGGGTCTCAAGGCACAGAATAAGTGGGTTTGCTAACCTAACACCATGGCTTTCCTGCAGATCTGGAGGACTTTAGTCTACACCCAGAATGATCAATCTATGGTAGCACAGGAAAGGATCCTCGAAGGTCTGGCCACTAGGTGTGGCAAACTGCTGCACACTTTAGCATCACAGAGGGGAGAGAGGCAGCCTACAGTGTTGCTACTGAAAGAAACCCGTTGCATGGCAGTGGCCGAGTTTGTCAGTATAGGGGTGGAGCAGTTAGAGGACCATGGCTTCCTGGAAAGCATCAATCCATCTGAGGAAAAGAGAAAACACACACACACACACACACACACACACACACACAAGGTTATAGCGTAAATGTTTTTAACAAGTGAGACAGAATCCAGACAGTGTGTAGCCATGAGATTAGGTTTAGGAGGCATGGTGGCAAGCATATCCTCCTCAATGTCAAGAGAAAGTAATTAACTAACTATACCATTGCAGCATTTGTGTGACTGGTAACAACAGTTTCCTCCTCAGTGCTCAGATGAAACTTATGCTCTTGTCTGTGACCAAATGAATGTACTCATGTACTCATAGTACAAACATCTCTACAACTGTTCTCTGCAGCCACTCTCAACAGTCATTCACATTCATTCACACACATCCATCACATTCATAGGCTGTTCTTTTCATTTACCAGCTGTACTTCAGTGTTAACAGGCTCTTCTGTTTGGCGGGTTACCCTAAGTAATGTGAGCAGACCCATCGGCCCACGGTGCCGCACTGAGGTGAGTGCGGCACACAGCGTACCTCTGAGCAGTCTGGGAGTCATCGGCCTTGAAGACGTAGAACAGCGTGTTTTTGTGGTAGAGCTTGAACTGCACTTTCTGCGCATCTTCGGAGCGCTCCTCCCGCAAGAAGAAGCCCAGCAGGGGCTGGCTCTCCAATGCTGCTACATCCTGCAGACCATGCCACAGGGCGGCACAGTTATTTACTGTCCAGGGTGACTTGTACAGGTTTCATTTTAAGATTTTACAGCCTCCCCCCCCCCACCTGCTCCCCCATGTTTGCAGGCAATGTTTAACTTGATTGGGTGAAATGCCTTTAATTTGCTCATTCACTAGTCAATGTTTGGCTATAGACACAAAGAAAGTACAGCTCACCTCGCTGGCAGCGTACGTGTACAGTACTTTGTTTTTGATGACGAACCAGAGCCTCTTCCACTGCTTCTTGTTCCCCTTTGACCTTTGCAGGTAGCCACTCATGGAGGAATTCTCTGTATTAGCAGACACCTGGAAATGGACATCAAAATTTACATCCATTCTCCACACAGTGTAAATCACTGACTGTGCAAAAAATGCACACTTCGAAAACCAGGGCAATTTCAATTTGCCAAATGCACTCAATGTCCATTTTCACTTTTTTTGAATTTATATGCAGGGCGATTGATAATAAATGATGTATAAATTAACAGTTTATTTTCAAAGTCGTGCTTTATATTGTTGAACTACACAGCCCTACAGGTACTCACACCCAGAGCAGCTGTAGCCTGAAACAAGAGTTCAACAGGACATTTGCATACAGGTAGGTAAATTTTTTTTTGAATATTCCAGCTCCAGGTTTTGTGCATGTGTATGGGGGGCTGGCTATGCCATTCTAGAGGTGTTACCTCAGACAAAGTTAACCTCTGACAGACAGTAAGAGAGAGTCAGCTATGCATTAATGTAACACCTGGATAAGGTTGTTTCTCACCTCTTTGAGCGCTGCTGGGATCTTCTTCTGCTTTCTGGAGGAGCCGAGGACGGAGGAGAAGGCCCCGGAGGGAGACCTGGCACTGGGGGAAGGGGTGGGGGACTCAGCCTGGTCACCTGGCAAGGCGACAACGTGCTGGATGACTATCAGCACTGATAGCTGTGATAGCATGTTTTATCATTATTACCTGTGTGTATATTACACTATATGGCCAAAAGTATGTGGACACCTGACCATCACACCTATTGGACATCCTATTGGACATCCCATTCCAAAACCATGGGCATTAATATGGAGTTTCCCCCCCCTTTGCAGCTATAACAGCCTCCACTCTTCTGGGAAGGCTTCCCACAAGATATTGGAGTGCGTCTGTGGGAATTTGTGCCCATTCAGCCAAAAGAGCACTGACGTTGGACGAGAAGGCCTGGCTCGCAATCGGCGTTCTAATTCATCCCAGAGGTTCTCAATGGGGTTGGGCTCTGTGCAGGCCACTGGAGTTCCTCCACACCAAATTCGTCAAACCATGTCTTTATGGATGTTGCTTTGTGCACAGGAGCACAGTCATGCTGGAACAGGACAGGGCCTTCCCCAAACTGTTGCCGCAAAGTTGGAAGCATACAATTGTCTAAAATGTCTTTGCATGCTGTAGCATTAATGTTACCCCTTCACTGCAACTAAGGGGCCTCGCCCAAACCCTGAAAAACAGCCCCAGACCATTATCCCTCCTCCACCAAACTTTACACTACTGTGCACTAATGCACTGTGCATTCCAGTAGGTAGCGCTCTCCTGGCATCCACCAAACCCAGATTCGTCCATCAGACTGCCGGATAGTGAAGCATGATTCATCACTCCAGAGAACACATTTCCACTGCTCCAGAGTCCAATGGTGGTGTGCTTTGCACCACTCCAGCCGTTGCTTGGCATTGAGCATAGTGATGTTGGGCTTGCATGCAGCTGTTCAGCCATGGAAACCCATTTCACGAAGCTCCCGACACACAGTTCTTGTGCTGATGTTGCAGCCAGAAACAGTCTGGAACTCTGTAGTGAGTGATTCAACAGAGGATAGGCGGTTTCTATGTGCTACACGCTTCAGCACTTGGCGGCCCTGAGTGGTCTACCGCTTTGTGGCTGAGCTGTTGTTGCTCCTAGACGCTTCCACTTGACAATAATAGCACTTACAGGTGATCGGGGTAGATGCAGCAGGGCAGAAATTTCACAAACTGACTTGTGGCAAAGATGGCATCCTATGACAGTGCCACGTTTAAAGTCACTGAGCTCTCCAGTACGACCCATTCTACTTCCAAGGTTTGTCTATGGAGATTGCATGGCTATGTACTTGATTTTATGCACCTGTTAACAATTGGTGTGGCTGAAACACCTGAACCCAATAATTAGGAGGGGTGTCCACATACTTTTGGCCATATAGTGTATCTGGGTATATGCGACTCCAAGCAGCACACACTCACTTCAGCAAAAACAGCCTTGTGTACTGAGCTATTTCAGCGAGGACTACAATTAAACTAGTACTATTTATTCAAATCCATAGGCTCATGAACCCATACTCATGATCCATCCAAGTCCCAGAATATCACTAGCAATGTGCAAGGTTTCAGGTTACGAGCAGAACCACAGCAGCGCTCTGGGTGTGTTGGACCCTGCGTCTGAGCTCTCCAATGTCTGCATGTGTGGGAGAGGGGAATAAGATCGTACTCTTCCTCTGCAGCTTTAGGAAGCAGAAGTCACACACGCGGGCCGGCCGGTTCTTTAGGTACTCCAGGTAATGCTTGTGCGAGGAGCAGGACTGGCACACCACCTGGAATGTGCACACACACACAGGCAGAAAAGTAGTGTAGATACATGAAGAGACCACAGGAGAGATTAGACTGTTTTCTGATCTACTTACAAAACTCTTAGAAGCTTTAACTGCCATGAGGCAAGATTAGAAGTAATTTAATTTTAGAATCAGCCATTTTATTGCTTCTAATAGTTTTATGAGATATTTAAAAAGTCTGCAGAACAATCTTCTTCATATTTGACAATGAATGTAAACTCAAATGAAAGTGAACTATCTTATAAAACAGGTTTGTTTTAAAGACCCAGATTGACACTGGTTGGATGTTAGGTTCTAATATAGGCCTGCAAGGAGGGGGGTCTGCTCACCTTCCCACAAGCACGGCAGTGGTGTCTCCTCCAGGTTAGGGTGAACTCGCAGGTGCAGATCATGCACATGGTGGTCCGCAGGTCAGGGATCCAAATGGGCGCCTTGGAGCCCAGGGGGGCGCCGCTGTCCTCACCGGCCCCTCCCGCCTGCACAGGAATGGGAAGAGGCTGACCGCACTCCTCTGGCACAACAGACTCGCTCGACCACAGCAGAACCACTCCCCACGTCCATGAAATGTTACTGAAATGTTCTATTATCGGTCCATCATGCCTCTCAGTGGTTCATCACTTATTGCACTAATACCACTGATTCATTTAATGAACCAAATAATTGTTCTTGCCCCATTAACGTTTATATATATTTGATTAAAAGTTTGAGAACTTCAGCAGTTCAGGGGTTCACAGTGGGGGTGAGGACGGGGTGGTAACACTCTGCCTGGACTATGGACCCAAGACCCATGGCACACCTCATAAAATAAACCCCCTGCGGCTCAGTGGCTTATGCCACCACGTTAACCACACATATTCTGTGTAACCAGAGCCCAGGTGCTGTCCACACCTACTGTGGAGCCAATGGCATGACAGCATTCATATCTTTGGCTGTTCCATGAACATACATGTATATTTGGTAACAAAAACTACTACTAATCAACCACGCAGGCTATTCTGGGCTTAAATATTAAATTCGTGTTCAGTTGTGGACATGCAATTAATTCCAATCACAAATTACATGTAGATAACAAAAGATGACTGTTACATTTATGCTCCAAAAACAAATCCTTTGCACCCTTTAGGATAAGCGCAAACCTTCAGCAGTTCCCTGTAGGAAAAGGTCATTTGAAGATGTGTACACCCACAATAATTCAGGAATTACATCTTATTTACGGCAGGCGTGTCAGTACCTCCTCCTGGCTCTTGCTGCAGAAGAAGGTGATCTTCTTCCTGGTATAGTCATCTATAGCTTTGCTGATGGCTTCCAGCCATTCGTCTCGCTCTGTTGCTGAACTGAGGGAAAGAGACAGAGAAAGTCAACACAGTTATTCTAAGCACTGACCAGATATTCTGCTTCTGCATTCCTTTACATCCTCTGTATTTCCTTGACTAAGAGGTTATTGTCAGTAAAAGGAGGTTCCAGTTCTGACTGTATTTTTTAGAAAGCTATGGATGGGCTAGTTTAACATACTCCTATGAATATTCATGAGAAGCAAATCAGAGCAGTTTTCACTTAAAAAACCAGCAGAGACAGACCTTGCAAAGCACACCATAACTATCAAAACTAGCAATGCCTAATATCCAATGGCAACTTCCTAAAAATGCTGTTAGTGTAGTAGCTCTGTAAGGTAAAATGCAGTCCTTACAGTCCTAGAACCTTCCCTTGTAATTCTACTGTAAACATTAAATTTATTATTATGGATTTTAGATGTTCCATTATTCATATTAAGTGTGAAACGTTAACAGGGGAGGAACAACACAGTGTATTACTTTAAAAATCAAAAGACTGCAAAACTGCAGATGTTTCCACAATTCTAAATCAAATTTAATCTTCCAACTGTAAGAGGCTTCATCTGCAACAAATGTAGTGCTGGATAGTTAATATTTCAAACACAGTTAAGCTTTATTCTTTTCAGAGTGGGAGAAGGAAAAGTGACAGAGATCTGGAACAATGAAGCAAAAAAAGACCCTCTTTCTCCCATTAATCTGCAGCTGGCAAGACTTCACATATCAGGAGACCCGAGGCTAAAAAGCACAGTGTGACCTGATCTGATAAAATCCTTTTACTCCACTTAAAATTCATCGCTGTGAGGGGAGACGAACTTCCGAAGATTAAAGCTGCAGCAGGCAGAGTTCCCCACACACTCATACACACTCACACACAGACAGACACACAGACAAACAAACACATACACACACACTCATACACACTCACACACTGACAAACAAACACAGAAACAAACACACACACAAAACATATAAATCACACAGATTCACACAGGGGCAAGACAGACTCACACATTCACACTCAGACACACTCACACACTCACTCTACCCCTCCCAGAATTCTTCAGTGCTGGGACACTACGCTCTGTGTAGTGGAGATAGGATCTGCATCCCACACACTTCCTGCCTCAGGGGGAGGTCATGGGCGGTTGCAGAGTCTAGAGATGTGTTCCCCAACCCCCAGGCCAACATCAGCGCTGTGATTGGTCCTTACCTGGCTGACAGAATGAAGGAGCGCTCCACACTCTCAATGTTCAGCTCGTTTTGATAGGCCTCCTGGCTGGGTTTGCTCACCTGTGAAGGGAAAGGATAAATTCTGATTGGCCCTCAGTTCAACACCGAGGTGCTCCGAGACAGCACCCTGATTTTGCTTTAACACAGAGCAGCACATTTAGAGAAAAAGTGATAAAGGGCAGACTTGTGAAACCAGAATGCTCAACAGAAACACAGTGGATATTTAACAGCTACAGTCACCAGCAGTGAATCCCCACTCTTCCTCTCCGCCCAGAGAAGGTTATGAACAGTTCATCAATAAACATCACGAAGCCTGTGTATGTGAATGTTTCCAGCACTGTGATATGTATGTATTTTCTGTAATGCGAGTGAGATTCTTGTTGATGCAGCAGAGCGTTAACCATGAGTGTGATGGAGGCTCACCTTCATCCCTGCCAGGGACAGCATGCTGTTGAGTTTGTACTGACCAGACTGCACGGGGGTGGTGTACAGCAGGATGTCATTGAACTGGCAGAGAGAGTAAATGACACATCAACACAGCGACAGAGCAACTGCAAGGATGGTACATGGAAAAAGCAGGAGATGAACTCATGTGCAAATAGTCTAGTTTACTCTATTGGATTGAGTATTTGTCCCATTTCAAATATAATTCCACAGAATAACATCTGAAGTTACTCTAAAATATCAGGTAATTGTGACTGAGTTTTTGTCCAGTCAGAATACAATATTTCATAGTGTACTTCTACAAAAATCAAACATATTTTTGACCTGTTGAGTAACTCTGACAATGGACTTGCATACAGCAGCCATTACTCATGAGAAGTAAACAGACCATTTGAGGTGATTTACAAAAAACTGCGCTGGTGTGAGTGTTCTTATGTTTGCATATACACAAGTTTTTAAATCTCCATATAGTGAACGTTAATTTAATTAAACTGGGGGGGGGGGGGGGGGGGGACTATTGTGTTCTTTCCCATATAAGAAGCATGAAAGCTTACATGTCATATATACACTGGAGCAAATGTATGCTGGTCAGAATTATAGTTGGATCCAACTGACTCAAATACCCAAACAAGTAGAAACTGCCAGATAAAATTGTGAGCAAAACTTTGAGTCAATTTCTCTGCTGGGGGTGGGGAGATATGGGTGTGGTCTTACCAGGAAGAACATCCTGGGCTGCATGACCTTTCGGGACAGTTTCATCAGAGTGCCCTCCTTCAGGAACACCTGCCAGGCAACCATTGTTAACGTTAACATTGTTAATTTCTCAAAAGAAACAACCTATTTTCATTATTTGACACCAGTCTCATCCTGCCTCACTGATATCACAGTGGTAGCTGATCCCATATTGGTTACCCACCTGCCAATCACAGAAGTGTCTGAGCAGGGAAGTGCAGCTTACCTCTTATGGTTGGATCATGGCTGTGAAACATCATCCTATCACATCTAAATACCACCCCAAGGCAGAACCATGAATATCTAATTGGCAAGGTAGCTGGCCAAACAGACACAGGGCAACCCTTGCTAGCATCAGAAGCAAGCATCCTGTGCTATGTGTCTGCTGGGCAGGCTTGTGATTCTGTGCTTAGAGACAGAACATTGAAAGTTCATATGAGAACAGGCAGGCAGTCGTGCTCACCCGGCCTGGCTGGACGATCTCGTGATAGCCGCTCAGACTGTACTGCACCTGCATCAGCTTCTGGAAGTTATCCTGAATGGAGAGACAGCAGTGCTGGGATTCACAAATCTGCACTTTTCTGTGTGTACATGTTTGAATTCCAATGATATCCACTAATAGCACATTGAAAATGAACTAAACTGAATCTGCAGCTCATTTTTAGCAAGGATGGGATGATTTTAAAAGAAGGGCAGAAATTGTTGCCTGTGTTACCATAAAGTCTTACCCCTTGTTTCATGATGTCGTTGGCATGGTTGGCCACCTCCTTCACTATACTGAGGGCAGCTGTGTGCACACAGATACAGAAGAGTGACTCTCCCTGTACCATTGACACAACATTTCAGTAACAGTGACTCTCTGTACCACTGACAACGTTTCAGTAACAGTGACTCTCTCTGTACCACTGACACAATATTTCAACAGGTGACTCTTTCTGTACCACTGACAGTGCCACAGACAGACTAATCAGGATACAAAAAACCAAAAAGAACCACTGTTTTCACCTTGAGTGTCTTTATAGTCAGATGAGTCTTCAGTAAGATTCTTCAAATAATCTGAAAAACAAAAAAACAAATAAATCAAGTTCAACTTCAACTTCAAAGCAGTAGGGGTAGAATATCATATTGCCAATTAAATATGTGATTCTATTTCATATAGGTTTTCACTGATGGACACAGACATTAAACACATAAACACAGACATTGCAAATCATAATTTCAGGATGGGCTATACTTATATCAGAGTAACGCAGGAGACATTGTGGACATTTCTGAACAGGCACAGGCTCCATTCAGCTCATGAGACATGAACCTCTTAGCGGTAGGAGGTTGCTGTGTCACCAGATCTGATTTGTATCACACTCCTTAATTGGACTAAACGCACTGTGCTACTCAGAATACAGCAAAATTCCATAGCTCCCTGCAGTTGGGTCATGCTTCCATTAGATGGCACTGCAGCTTTCTTGTTGACAGTGACAGTTTACGTTTAAACTGTGTTTTGGTTGGGCAATGACTCTGAACTTATTTTATAGAAAACATCTAGAGACAAACTTAAAGCTAAACTCCAAACAGCAAGCTGTGACATCTCTTAATACACAGCTATTGTGCTGCCAACAAACATGCAAAAAAAATCTGTTTCCTCTGGTGATGTACTGTGCAGGGGAGGTAAAACCCAGAGCTGACATGTTGACCACCATCCTACACATCAACATCCCAACCATAAAGTCAGGTTTTGCTTTGAAAATTGCTGTGACCCTATAAGTTGTAACTGGTCAAACACTGCATCATCATTTCTTATATTCAAAGGGTGTCAATCTGAGAGAACAGGCAGATGTCATTATGGCTCCCCACCTGTGAGGAGGAGCTGGTACTGGGGGATCCTCTGAACAGGTTTCAGCAGGTAGTGCTTTAGAGCCAGACTGGCACAGCGAGGACTCATCTGCAACAGAATATATCATTACACACACACAAACACTCACACTCATTTGGAACAGTTTATATGATTTGTACATATACATTAGATGTACTACACACACTACATAAATCATGAATGAACAAAACATACACCCACACATCATTAATCAACTAAAATTCTCCTCACTTTTACTCATATCACAGGCTTATTGTACAAATGGTAATGTTGTTACACATAACGAAAAGGCATTTTGTTAGGCTTAGTGTCTTTTAGTTAAACTTAGGTGTAACTAATCATGTATAAAATGAAATGCATGAAAAGGAACGCCAAAGGTTTTTAAAACCAAAGTCTGAATAAAATACACCTGGCAAACCTTGACCTTCTGAATGAGGGCGCTGTGCGCATTTAAAATCTGTCACACTGATAATGTAAAAACACTGCATCATTATGAGAGAATTCTTTGTCACACTGTCAACTGGCTGGTTTCCCAGTGCTGTGGATAGTGATTGCTTTGTGTGTGCTCTACCTAGGGAGTGAGTTCACATGACCAGATAACCACGTACTCATTCAGGGCAGATTCCAAGTGACTGAAATAGTATTCTGCCTGCACTCACACAGTGCTACACTCACCTGTCATCACAATGGCTGAAGCCACACACACACACACACACACACACACAGTCGGTTGAAAGTGGTCACCTCGAACTGCCGCACAACTCCGGCGAACCCCGAGTTCTTCCGGCACTGCTCATCCAGCAGGGCCACGTTCCTGTCGAACTCGCGGATGTAGGTGGAGTACATCTTCAGGTATGGCCCCTTCTTCACAAAGATGTCCGCCAGGCGCTGGTGGTCGTTCCTATGAGAGAGAGAGTGGCAAATGAGAGAGAGTGAGAGAGAGAAGGTGGAGGTCATTCACAAAGACAGTATGCTTCATGATTCTTATTTACAGCACATTAACGCACTTTAACTGGCTGAATATAAATGATTTAGTATATTAGTTGATGCTGTGGATTTTGGTTAGTGTTATGTACTACTATATGTGCATGTGTTTGACCAGCATGTAGTTTGGTTTCTGTTGTTGGCATGACTCAGTATTACTTGATGTCTGTGGTATCGTTTCATGCTGTGTTAGATTCTGTGGTCAGTATTAGGGGATGTGTGTGGTGTCCTTTCATGCTGTGTATGATTATATTGTCAATGTGAGCTGATGTGTGCGGTATCATTTAATGTTGTCAGATTGTGAGATGGTGCAGCTGGTCTCAGAGGAAGACCAGTCAGAGCAAGTGGTTAAGGGGTCAGACTGCGGTTCTGGTACCAGTGGGCCACCCTCTCCTCCAGCTCCCTCAGCAGGTCCCGGTTCAGCTCATACAGCTGGGGCAGGTAGTACAGGATCTGGTTCAGGACACGCTCCTCGATTACGGGCTTCCCACTCTGCCGGGACGCCTTGGCCACTGCGTCCCGGAAATCCTGCCAGGGGGATGACAACATCATTGCAGATCTGAGATCAGCTTGCCCACACCCAAACCACTGAGTGTGACCTTGTGACTCTGATTCAGAATCAGTTTAAAGGATTATAGACTACTGAACCAGAACAAGGTTTAATCCTCAAATCTATATAACACAAAGAAAACATACAAACATCCCATCTCCTCAAGTGCTTGATGGAAAAAAAGCCAAAATTTCACACAATGTCCTGTTTATTCTGGCAGTGCCCACAGGAAAACATTTCAATCCCAGGTGGATCTTTGTCTGATGCACAGGGAAGAGGTGACTCTCAAATGGCACAGTAGCCATGGTAAACGTTGACTACAGTGGGAGGGGAATAATGGTGAGCAAAGGCCTGGCACAACTAGTGACAACAGCATACATGGCTAGCTTGTGTTGTCATGACTGGCAGCAACTCGCAATTGATGTATAACCCTGTGGAACAATGTGGAGCTGCTTATTTAGGCTGTGTTCACGCGTAGCGTCTTTTTTGATGAAAAACACTGGCCAGAGCATTTTTTCAAGTAAAAAAAAAAAGAAACGTTGGCAGCGTTTGCTCCAAAAAGCAGTTGAAAGCGTCTTTTGTTGCCATAACAACAGCAGTATGTACACTGTTAGCGATGTAGCTGGCCGAGTACCAAGGTGGCTACGTCACACTAGTGTCGAAATTAAAATTCCCCATTCATTTTAGTCATAGACATTTTTTAAAACGCACTTTAAAAGTACTTCTAGTTATTCATGGTTTACCATCGATTTCCGGATTACATATTGTGATCCCAACTTGCGACTTATATTGTTTATTGTAATTGTTTTGCGCTAAATTTTACATAATTTATTTTTTTTTCTTATATGCTAGTACAACCATGGGCTAAACACTACACATCCTATGAAACCACGGAGCTTTCGTGCAGGTTTAACAGGAATGAGCTGTGATTGGGCAGGAATGTACAGGTTTTACAGGAAGAGCTGTGATTGGACAGGAACCCATAGGTCTTAGCCTAGCTCCATGTGTACTGCTGATCCTCACGTTTCAAGATGTATAACTGATGGACCTATAGATAAACACCCCCTCTCCCTCTGCCCAGTTTCATAGTGCATTCAACCTGCGAGTGTCTGTGACCTTCCACATGTTTCTGTGAATGGAACCCAGCGCGGTGACTCAGTACCCCCACTGACCATGATCGCTCTATCTCTCACACTTCCTCTCTGCCGTCACGCTGGAGGGGCGAAAATAGCTGCCGGCCTGGGCCGTGACTGTGAGCCTCTCCAGGCAGAGGTCAGGAGGTTCCACACGCACTCTTTCCATCGCTCAGACTTCCTTCAGACGACCGTCAGAGGCACATGGCCCCAAGGGAGGAACAGCACTCACCTTGAAAAACATCTCTTATGGAATACATAACGCCTATCAGCAGCTATAAAATCTAAATACAGTGATGTGCCCTTTTCTTTCCAATGTAAGCACCATCCACTTTCTGTGAGTGGTCTCTGATTGGTTGGAACAAAGGTGAGGTCACATGTCCAGTCTTGGACCAGTCCAAAGGTTCTTCTGGTTCGTCCATTATGTTACATTGTGTTTCATTAGCAGACGCTCCTGTCCAGAGCAACTTGCATAGCTTACTATTTTTACACATTATCCATTTGTACAACTGCATACCCACTCGGGCAGTTTGAGTTAAGTGCTGCCCTATGTGTCTGTGAAGTGGCATCCAGGCAGCAGGCATTATGGAAGAGCTGTGTGCTGCTGTAGCAGCAAACAGGAAAAGTCAGACCAACAGGAATGCCAACCATCTGGGTGCTTGTGAGGAGTTTCTGGAACCACAAGCGGTCTAAAAACAGACTGTCTGTTCCAGGAGAGGCGTGGCTCTCAAACACACATGACAGAGCCTGGTTCACACACAGACACAAAATACCGCACACACAAACCTGATCATGCAACATACACAACCCCTTTTCAAAAAAATGTAGATTTCAGCTGAAATTTAGGTAAGTGTGGCAGAGCAGGAGAAAACTGGCCCCACTGCAGCTCCAATTACAGCAGGGGGGAGCAGTGGTTATGGGTCTACACTAATGCTCAGAGGGTCGTGGGTTCAAATCCCACATTAGACGTGCTGTGTGGTTTGTGCTGAACCTTTGTGCTGCCAGCCAACCTCAGGGCCACAGACCCAATCTAATCCCTGTTGCTGGAACAATTTCCCAGTTTTTCCCAATGAGCTCTGGGTTGTCTGGTTTTTCAGTGTAAAACCACTATAGTGGAAAACCACTATGGTAAGTGCTGTACAATCCAACTGTAAAAATATGCAACCACAAATACAGTTGGACCAGTTGATTGATCTTGCTCTGTGGTGCTGCGGAGGGGTGACAGGGAGGAGCTGTAAATCTGTGAAATGACCTGGACCCGCGGCCCACAGGGTCATGCTCACAGGTGTAAACGGCTGACCCGCAGAAACACAGGGTTGCCAGATTCCCTCACTGAAGGGGTCTATCTGAAACGCCTGGCGCGGAGCTCTTGCTCCTGAGTGGAACCCAGCCTGCTTTCCCCGCGCTCTCTGGTGCTGTGATTAGCAGCATGAGGAAAGCCGGGAGTGTGGGACACAGAAACGCATGCTTCTCGGGGCAGATGACTGGGTTTCCTCACGCTCCCTCAGCAGCAGATTAGTGAAGCACATTTTCCACAGCGGGAGTGAGTTGTTCTCCCAGGGGCTCCTGCTCTGGGGCCTGTGTGGCCATGCCCTTGATTTAAAGGAGAGCCCTTGTCTCAGCTGGGGCCAGAATCCCAAAAAAGCCCTCGAGATTCCACTGCCGGCCATACTGAGCATCAGCACGAGGCCTCCGCACAGGTGGGGTCGCTGTCTGCTCCTGCCTGTGTGTGTGAGTGTGTGTGTGTGTGTGTGTGCATTAGTGTGAGAGTGTATCAGTGTGTATGAATGTATGCCAGTGTGTGTGGCCTGTGCATTAACCCTTTCACGTGTAAGGTCAAACCAGTGTGATTAAAACACTAGATTGGAAAAATTCTAGCTAACGTTAGCTTTGAGGAAACAGTGATTTAAGATTACAAAGTAAAGCACATGCGGCTGTGAAAACTTTGAAAAGCTAACGTTAACGAAAACAACAAACCATGTAACGTAACGCGCGCTACATATCATAAAATAAGTCACGTATGAAAGGGTTAAGATGTGTTTTTGTTTCCACTGAAGCTGAACACTGCTCTCTAAAGCAAAGTCAAACCCCTGGAAATGGTATCAGGAAATAAAACTTTGACACCCCCCCCCCCATCCCACAGCCCCACCAAAAATCACAGCTCACAAACACGGGTTCAATTCTCGCAAACCAAACAAAGGCTCTCCAAGGTCCTCTCTGAAGACACAGTGTTTTAAGTAATGGCTTTCAGGGAGGGGTGACCCACCTAAAATTCCCAAAGGAGAGCTTTAATTAGAGCTCTGAAACAAGTGGTATCAGGTACAACCCCCATTCACCACCCCAAAAAAAGCTGCAGCACGCATCCATCAACACAGCCACCTCCCCCAGATCCTTCACACACCCCTTACTGTCTACCAACTCATTAGAATTCCCACACATCCGCAACACCTGCCACGGCCTCTTAGGCCAGAATTAAGACATCTGAACCCTGTCGCCACTGAACCCTTTCACCCAACTGGCAAACAGCCTGCAAATGTATACAATTTAGGAGCCGGAAGCAGCTTTCGACCATGACTGCTGAGTTCAACATTAAGGGGGAGGGGGGGGGGGGGACTTTCGACCGTGACCACTGAGTTTGACGGTTGAGGTAAGAGTAGTCTTTCAAAATTGACCTCAAGACTGCTGAGTAGGGGCAGTATTTCAACGGAGGCTCTGTCCTTTGTGATAACGTCATGCAATCGATGCTTTGTGTCCTGAGACAAACACACCTTCTGTTATCAATGCCCACTCAACAGATGGGTGTGAGGTCATACTTTACCTAGCATGCATGATCTCCTTAATCTTACATGCCCAGTTAAATCCCACAGTTCGTCATTGGACTGACACATCTTTAAAGGAGCAACCTTCTGCTATGAAATTATTTTAATGAGCACTGTCGATAACACATGTTGATCACAATGTCACAGCAGGTCATTTTAAACACGAAAAGGAAAATACTTACGATATGAAGCATCTTGAGAACATCCACAAATCTGTAGAGGGAAGAGAGCAGGGTGGGGAGGGGATGCATAAATGAGAAATATGCAATAATATTGTATTTCACCTGACAGCTGAAAGATTTGAGGAGTCATCCAAAAAGAATAACAGACACTCACACTTTCTCCGAGCTCACAATCTCAGCGGCGATGTGGGCCACCTTGGTCTTCTTGACCCCCGCATCTTGCTGGCACAGAAAGAGAAATGCCCATTAATATTGACGCCTAGCTTAAACTCTGAACATTCGTTCCCAGACGAGTACGAACATCTGGGGGCAGCCGACTTACAATGTCACTGAAGCCGACCATCTTACTGTCCACGAAACACAGTCAGTAACGCAGGGGGTGTGATCTGTAGTGATCCGAGCAAGACCCCAACAGGCAGAGTGTGTGTAAGTGCGCATCGGTGTGGGTGTGTGTGTGTGTGTGTGTGGGAGTAGGGAGACAGGACAAAAGTCCCCTCGCTCTTGCTTTCTCTGCACCTCGGTATCTCTCCTTCTTTCACTCTGTCTCTCTTTCCCTCTCTCACTTAGTCTGTCTTTATGTTTGTCCCACTCTTTCATTCCCCCCCCCCCCCCCCCCCCCCCCCCAACTTTTGCTCTCCCCCCAACACACACACATACACGCCCCCTCTTAAAGCCACTGGTCTTGATGAGATGGAACATACCCTGCGTCTGTATTTGGACATCGGTGTCACTCTGACACCAGCAGGCAGGCAGACTGTGAAACCCCTTTGAAACTTATCTAGCCATTAGCCGGAGGAGCTGTGTGTGAAAACGCAAACGTCCGAATCAGTCGGACTGGACATGAGACGGACTTCGTTCTGCCAGCTCCCTAGTACAAAGTCCGTCTCACATCGGAGTGAGTCCATGTGTGAATACAGCAGGTAATTTTCCAGAGAGTGCACAGCGAGCGAGTGGGCGTGTTGACATTTCTATCATGCGACTGGCGCGAAACCAGAAGAATACAAACATCTGCTTTGTTCTGCTTGCCTGTATATTTCTTTCCACTCTTTCGTTGATGTTGCGGATACGTCTAAATACATTTTGAGTCCAATGATCGTTAAAGAGATAGTTAGCTATAGCTATACTGCCAAAACGTGTCTCTTACAATGATTACTGATTAATGTTGGTTAGTAGTTTATTATCGGGTTAGTAGCTAGCTAAGCTGTAGCTTATAGCGATAGGTATAGTGAGATAAGTGAACTGGTGACCTAACATTACATAGTGAACAACAAAAGCTTACCTTCCTGTTATAATAAATATATAATTAATAGTGGTGTAACAGACGTTGATCTGTGATCCATGCGGATCCCCCGCATAGATCATCCCCATGATCTTTTAGATGTATATTAAATAATATCTGTCTGCAGTAACCATTCTGTGCGACTACAATTAAAAAAATGTAAAGCTAACGTGTCCAATTCGGGGAAGACCATATGATTGTACGGGGAATCTGCAGGCTAGTAATTTTACCTAGAGTTAGCAGCTAGGCAGCAGTTTAGCCACATATCAACGGATCCCCAGTAGCCTAATAGTAATAGCGAAGAGTTGTGCTGTCAGTAGGGTTGCCAACTGTCCCGTAAAATACAGAATCATCCCGTAATTGGAAACTAAAAGACGTGTTCCGTATTGAACTGATACGGGACGCATTTTATTCCGTAATTTTGAGAATCAATTCAGTGCAAATCCATGGGAGAGAAATATTACAGGTTAGACTATTAAGGAGATTTGTATGAGATAGAAGGAAATCCTGCTGCTCTCCCTCAGCTTGTCTGTCATGTTATGTTCCACTATCCAAACAGAGAATGCGCTTAAGCACTGTCAGCATTGCTACGATACACCTGACAGCGCTGATTGAAATTCTTTCATAGTACCAGGTCGGTTTTATTCAAAAGTAGGGCTGGGCGATAAAACGATAACAGTAATTATCACAATATAATTTTCCTCGATAGAAATATAACAAATGTTCGATTTAATTACTTTCCATGCTTACATAGCATTCACAGAAATGAATCACGACCTGCCAATCATGTCGCAGGAATAGAAGTAGGCCTATGCACTGCGCAAGTTAGATTGCACGTTGAGAGGTACAAATTCAGGCCGGCATGTGGTATTGTTTAGACAGATTGGCTGACAGGCTTGTAGTTGGAGCGGAATAAGCAAAATAAGCGAAATGAGCCACACTGAAGAAAAAGCAGTGCCCATGACCAGCTCGAAAGATGAAGTCGACAAGAAAGATCACTCAACTTCAGTAGTTTGGAGATATTTTGGCTATTTACAATCCAACAAAAAATCAGAGCAACGTGCACTGCAAACTTTGCTGAAGGCACGTGCCATCAAAGGCAGGCAACACCATGAACCTGTTTCATCATTTGAAACAATAATCACCCATTAGAACAAGCAGAAAGGGATTCAAGAAGCTTATCAGAGTCCATCAAATGCAGTTTTCATATATATATTGTTTTTCTTAAAATAGTTGTTTTATTCTAAAGAATGAGAAAATAATATATGTTAAACTGTTGTTTTGCACAGTCCAAATAAAATTCTTGAATGATAATCTGTACAAAAATCAAAAAATACAAAACTGATCAAATTCAGGTTTGTGTCTTCACTTGTCTTAATACATGGGCCTGTAGATGCATGTCTGGAAAATGGTTGAAGCCACTGCAGTTTCCTTGATGTGATTATCTACGGTATGGATAGGACTTCTCACAACCAAGTATGTGGGCATTTTTAATGTTATATCTTTAGATACAGTAAGTCTACAACTGAAGGGTAATGCAGGTGTAAGTATTTGTTATAGGTCCACAGTAGTCGGAGCTCCTCGAATTCAGCCACTGCTATTTCTGCAGCGTACTTTTTGCGTCATGTCCTGTCTCTTGCATGCTCTACTCAGGTGCCACCCCCCGCCTAAACCAAAGCGGAATATTTCCTGTAGGTGAGAAAGCATCTGTCATGGACAATCTCCTGTTGTGTGCTACATGTGGCAATTGTGGCCAATTTCCAGACCCGATTCTCCAGACATTTGTCCGGAGTTCATGTGCGAAAACAGCTTAACCCTCATATTCTGTTCAAATTGACTTAACGTTCCAATTGTTTGGGGTCTCACAGACCCCATCATTGTTATATATAATAATTTGAAAATTACTTTTATAACTAACTTAACAATATGTTTCCCCTTTCCCACAACATCTCCTTTACTTATTTAAACCCACAAAAGCCAAAATTTACTTGCTTTTGTCCTAAAAGTAGGCTTGTGTATACAGATTGAATTTTTAAACTACCATAAAATGATAGGCATAGGCATAGAACATATGTTTCCCCAAAACACAAAAATAACAGTATATTACCATCAAAGTCTTCCTAGTAAAATGCTAAAACTATGTACAAAATACAAATGCCCTCCACAACAGGACAAGCATAGATCAAACATAGAACATGCGTTACTCCAAAAGCCAGAAATTAGACTATAACACCACCAAAACCTTCCTAGTAAAAATATAGACAAACTATATACAATAAACAAATACCCTCCACAACAGGACTATAAGATACAGACCCCTTTTTCCTCACTTCATGCAAGTTGGACAGACAGTCTGAGTGTGTTGCTGAACATAGGTATTTATGACATTTCATACACTGCACACGAGTCTTGGAGTCATTTCTTTTTGTGCAGACCTGGCACCTTCCACGTTTACCAGTTGCTATAGGAGCACTGGTGGCTTCAGGCTGATTTTGAATCTGCAGGACTGTGGATGCAGCAGGATCTGATCTGGCTAGATGCTCTCGCCTCTCTATATGAGGTTTTATCAAGTCACGACCCAGCTGCTCCAAGAATATTCTTCTCCGGTTTCCTTTGCTACTGTACCAGCTATTGTTGATTTCACTCCAAAGTACAAAAGCATTGTATGCACTGACATCAATGATGGTGTAAAAAATGACCTGAGGCCAGCAGGCAGTCTTTCATCGACAGCTATAGGTGGCAATTACTTTGTCCAGATTATCTACCCCTCCTTTGGTGTTATTATAATCCAAAACCATTTCAGGCTTCCTATCCTCTCTGTCACTCACAGATGCATCTTTATGCATTGTGCTCAGCAATAGGACATTTTTATTTTTCTTGGGGCAACAGGAGACAAGTGCAGCTGTTTCAGTGAAGGCAAACATAGATGATGCCACCTTTCTGTTCTTTGTTTCAACAAGCTCTTTTGGAAGCTCTGGTTTGTTTTTTCTTATTGTCCCCAACATTGTGATCTTTCTTTTCAGCAGCTCTTCCCCTTAAGTGTAGGAAGTAAAAAGGTTATCACAAGTCACATTATGTCCAGATAGACCATTAGTCATATCCAGTACTACCCTCATACCCTGGTTCTTTTCAGGTGTCTAATAGTAGACTATTGGAGGAACCCCCCATGAGAATTCAGCATAATGTGACAATTTTTCAACGTTCTGAGTGAGAGAGTGGGGGAGGGATAGCCACTACAAAAAAAAAAAAAAAAACCGCATGCAGGCGCATGCGCGCGGATGTGTGTGTGTGTGTGTGTGTGAGAGAGAGAGAGCGAGAGAGAGACAGACAGACAGAGAGAGAGTTGGGGGAGGGTTTTCTGGGTATATTAGAAATTCTGTGTCAATGATAGTATCATGTTTTATTATTGGGGTCTCTGAGACCCCAAACATAATTAGTGTGAGTTTCTTTATAGGAGCCGTCTGAAAGTTGTCAAGTCCAAATCATCTTCATTATTTCTTAGTAAATTAGGAAAAGTCATTGAATATCAAGGTGAACAAAATATGTTAAGTATGTTTTTTCTATAAATAAACAAGCCCTGGGGTCTCCAGGACCCCAAACATAATATGAGGGTTAAAAGACTCCTGCTACCTGCTGACGTCAAAACCAGTTTACCACTATACTCGTCAGTTTTTTTTGTACAAACACATAAATACGTACGTGTGCATACATATTTATGTGTTTGTATGTGTATGTGTCTTTGTCTGTGTGCACCTGCACAAAAGTGTGTGTGCGTGCGTGCGTGTGTGTGTGTGTGTCTATGTCTGCATGTAGATAGGGCCATATGACGAAAGACACGGCTTGGATTTGAGGTGCAGAATTAAAAAAAAAAGGACTGAGTAACACAACAAAGCCCTAACCACATGACAAAAGCAGCCCCTGCACTTCTTACTCCAAGATTCACTTCTTCCTGTGTCTCAGGTTTCTCAAATAAGGACACACCGCTGTTCGTACCCAACAGCCTGCACTCAGAGTGAAGAGACGGTGAGGTAAACACAGCAGCGGATAATGGAGCAGGTAGCCCACAGAATAGGCCCATCAGCGGCACACTAACATCTGGTTTACACTCGCCTGGCTCCAGCTGCACCTCGGCATGGCTGGGGGTGTTCTGCAGTGTTTACATCACACCCTGGTGAAGCCCCGCCCAAGAAAGGGGCGGGGTCTCTTAGTTCACTGCCTGATCTGATAGCATGACCAAACCAGGCTCAGAGGAATGTAGGTCATTTTTCTTCTATTGTTTTTGCTTTTTTCCCTAAAAGAAAAGTTGAATGAACAGTACCAGGAAGAAAATTCTTTGCATTTTTGTCACTACACTGAGAGCAACACAGGAAGAGCTGGGTATATATATGACAATATCATAATGTAATGTGTATTAAATATATTGGATAATGCCCATTTTTATTGAGCTGTGATTGTGTGAGGATGCAAAGAGTTCCTCAACTGCTGCACACATGTCAATTAAATAATCCGTTCTAAGGGTGTGCAGCTTGGCACCTAACAGGAGGAGGTCCAAGCTCCCGACATTACTGGTTAACTGTGCAGGAGCAGCATGTGCTGTTACATAGCAGGGGCACAGTCATTAAGGCATTGATGTGGCAAAGGAGTTCCCTAACGGTAATCCCTCAATCTTCCAAATGCAAGCACGTTAAGACCTGTTTCAAACAAACTTTGCGCAACATTGGTTATTTTCATTCTGGCACAGGATGAGTGACAGGGTGAGGCCACGCCCCCTCCACCCCACTGGCAGGATGATATCATGACCTGGTACACAACACCCCCCTGCTGTCAGCCAAGCATCTCATGCCTCAGAAGAGGAAACAAACACCCGGCAAGAAGACACTTCTCATATGACCTCTATGACTTTGTCAGCTGATCACAATGAGCAATCACAATCTCTCTATCAGTACAGAGTCATACATGACTTTACATGGCCAGTCACTGTGTGTAAAGGAGCTGTGTCAGGGCCAGGAAACACTCATAACATAATCTAATCTCTATTGTTGTTCCCCATTTTAAAGTATTTTGGTGTGATGACAGTGTAAGTCACTTCAGAGAAACACCATCTGTTAAATAAGGACTGTTAAATAAATATTGTAAACAGTCATAGTAAACACATCACATTTTATGATACAAACACTTGGGAAACAAAAACGTGCCCTATGTCCTTGGTAGTGCACTACCTTCAAATGAAATCAATGGGAAACGGTGCACAAGTGTGCCCTGTAGAAACCACTGCTTGGGTCACCTGGGCAGGAGTCAAGGCCAAAACCTGTCAACTGACCTTCAACCCCAGACTCCATGCTCAATGGCAGGATTGATCATAGAAACACAAAGACTAGAGCCGTTTCACCAACAATCAACATATTCCCCCACATTCACACAAGCACTGAATCATGCCCATAGATACAGACTTGCTAGATCAGACAGTGAAGCGGAAAGTGGTAATCGATTTCTGTTGAAAATACTCCATAGGAAATATCCTCCTGAATAAGCAATGGTCCAGTTGGAGTGCTGGCCATGTGTGACACACCTGCCTGTCCCCGGAAGGTTCCCTGTATCCCTTGCTGGAGGCGGAGCTGTCATCTCCGTCCTCGTCAGAGCTGCCCGCCACTTCCTCGTCCCCGGAGTGTCCATCATCCAGGCCAGCATCCTCCTCCAGCAAGGCACTGTCAGGAAAAACAGGAAGTCCCGGTCACTGCGTCCCCACGGAAACCAGCTGGAGTGATCAGTCACTCACAGTGGCACACACACACACACACACACACACACACACACACACAAACACACGTCCAAACACACACATACATGAATACGTGCACATATGCATGCCCATACAAATACAAACTCACACCCCTGCACACACACATACAAACAAACAAACACACATGCCAACACATGACCACACACACCCACATACAACCACACACTCACACACACCAACACATAAAAACACGAACTCATTCACACACACAGTCTGACACATCAGAGTTGCAAGTAATTCTCACTTCATGTAGAAAAACTAGGTTCATTCACAAAGATACTGGCCCTCATTAACCTCCATACAACTCATTAACTCATCCACAGAAATCCACACACACAATGTTTCAATCCTTCTGCACACTTGCCCTTTTCATTGCATAGGTAAAGCATACAGCAAGAAAGTTAAAACAATACTATATTGTTACAAGCCTGACAGATTTACTGGTCAGCATATTTCCTAAAGGAAAGTAAAGCGCTAGTGTAATATTTTTTCCAGGTCCTTTCAGTAGTAATAGGCTTCTCCTCGCTCATTAACAAAGCACTTTCATTCAAAGTGGAACAATGAAGGATCTCAAACGCTGACATTTTAGAAGTCAGAGGCCAGGAGGAAATCCTGTCCAAAACCCACTCACTAAAGAGCGCACCACTCCTGCCCCAGATATGCCGGGAGGGGGACGTCTGGCCGGTGTGTGACATTTTTGCAACATTGCTGTAATGTTGTGAGAATGTCCATATGGGAGAGGCTCAAGGACATCGGGCGTTAGCTGAAGGCGGGGGGGGACAGGGAGGTGAGGGGGGGGTCTGGAATGAAACACTCGAAAGCCTGCTTCAAAGCACAAAAGGGAAAGACTGGCACTGACAACACTCCGCCAAGGCAAGCCTTCCCTGCTGACAGACGCACGTTTCCTGCCTCCACCTCTGGCCTGTCCCTCTCTCTGTCCGTCGCAGCTGTGCAGCTGTTTGTTTTTGCAGAATTGCTGTCTTCAGCTTGCGGTTCAGAAACCCTTCGCCTTAAAATCCTGGGATACATGTTCCATTGCACATATATACATTCCCTCTTCCCGCTGTTTTGCCAGCTCTCCCGATCCAGGCAGGCCCGTGTGTTTGCAGCGAAGGAAAGCTTTAAATCTGCCCGTTTATACAATAAGAATCCTGTGTCATTAACATGCAAGGGCGGTAAATCCCATAATTCAACAATCTCGGGGCCTGCAGTGCTTCTGATGGCTCGGGATTTTTGGTTGAAAGGGATGATGTGTCTAAGGAGTTAATGCAGGAACTGAGGCAGGTGAACCCAACTGTGACTGCAGGTTCTGGTCCAGCTTACCAGGAATTGCTAGGGGATAATTACTCTGGGTTTCCTTGGGATAACTACTGTCTCTAGATTTTGCATAGACAAAGGAGGCAGTGTGAGAAATGGGACATTGACCTTTTTAATTGCTGCAACACAATTCCAGTGTCAACATTAATCACTTCATTCAGCAGCTTCACAATATGCTCCCATATCAGGTATTAATTGCTGCCCAGTGACATCCTATCATTGAATACTTCTAGTGACCAAACAGCAACTGCTCATCAGAATCCTAATACAAGCGTTTACCATTTATGGTGAGAAAACAACCTCTACTGGAGTTTCAACTAAATAGGATAGTGAATCGTCATAGAATCACCATTTTACCTGCTTAATGTCAACAGAAGGCATATCTGAGTTCTTAGTGCAAGCACACACACATTATTCAAAGCTTCTAAATAAAACGTGTACTCCCAGCTCTAGTTATTGTTCCAGATTTTACATAGGACTATCCTGTGCTGCAACCACATGATTATTATAACATGACTATAACATCATTGATCACCTGGTGCATCCAAAGGTCTATGTTACAAAGAGTATCAATAGAGTAACCATGTGATGCAGCATTTTTCATAATCCAAACCCCCCTGTGACTCAGTGACATGTATTCTCCTGATTATTAGCACTGATAGGTGCACCCACTGCTTTCCTTTGATAACCTGGACCCTTCCTGTAGTGGTTTCTCAAAAAAGCAGCAGAGGACGGTGCATTCGTAATTCACAGAGAATTAGGCCGCATGTCGGGGGAAGCTATCAACTCGACCACCAATGTCAGGAAGCTCCCAGAAAAACCTAAACCTCTACCAAACCTTCAAACCCAATCCTCAAAATATTATTTTTTAACCAATCAACAGCCTGGACTCCATACTGGCCCCTCTTGTAATCCTCATATGGAACCTGTAGCACAGTCTTCCTTTCAGCCTCTTTTCACTCTTTTCCCATTAGCCTAAATCATTCTCACACATCCCATAATACACACATATTCAGTGGTTAACCAGCAGGGATTTATCCCACAGGCCTATGCGTGGTTAAAATAGTTGTAGGCTTCCTTTTACGCAAATGTTGCCTCATTTTTTGCTTTGGACCTCCTGCTTTGTCCAAATGAAAAGCCCCTCAATGTGACTGCCCCAGATGCAAGTAGAATCTGACAAGAGCTTTTCAGCCACTGCCTTGACCCAGCTGTGGAGGCCATTTGACACTAACAGCCTAAATTCAGAGTAACAAAACCTTTACACATTTGAGCCTCAAATGGAGGGAAGTTCTGTGTACCACAGAACAGCTACTGAAGCCGATTCTGATTTCAAGAGGACACACGGAGACCTGTTCAGAGGCAAGCTCCATGCTATGCTTTAAAAAAGGTTTCAGGCTTGTTGGACTGACACAGGTAGCAACATGTACGTAACAACTGTCTGTATCAATTCATCACAGCATGCCATGGCTGATATTATCCTTATTCCTCGAAAAATACACAGCGCTGCATAAACAGAAAACCCACGCAGAACTGACTACAAGACACAGGGGCAAACCTGTGGCCAACACCTGGGCGGATCAGTAGGGTTTGGCCATCAGCCAGCTCACATGCAGCAAGGGCATTTTGGCAAGGGTAGGAAGAGCCAGGGCTTCACCTCCATGTTCAAGCCTCAGACCTTAGACAGAGGCTCAAACCTAAACTGGTAATGAATGTTCCCTGAGGCGGTGAAACTCCGAAACAAATGGGACAGATGGACTAGACTGTGAGTTCACTAAGCAGCATTTAAGCAGCAGTGGTAATGAGAAGGTATGGTAGTGAACCTGGCCAAATATGGCTAGATCACATTTGCTCAGCAGAAACTCTTATCCAGTACAACTTAAGTAGTCTCCCATTTTTTGACAATTTCCATTTATACATCTGGATATTCACTGAGGTGATTTAGCTTCTGTACCTTGCCCAAGAGTACAACGGCAGTGGGATACCTAGGATTTTGAATGAAAACCTTTGGAACCCTGGAACCCTTCAAGTTCTTTGAGTGCTGCTTCTTACCACTACACCACACTGCTATCCAGTTGAATGCCCTTGACTCAGGACTTGGGAAACGGTCAGGACATGTGGCTCTGATTCTGGGCCAGGAGTATTGAGTAACAGCGAGAGTGCTTTATCCATGTCTAGAGGGCTGCAGGTTCAAGCCTTTTTCGTGACACAGATGTTTTATGAGCCATGTTCTTATCCCTTAAAACTCCAGACAAAACATGCTACTGCTATAAGCAGCCAAAGTCTAAAGATGTTATCCACTGGAATGAACAGAAGTGCAAACAGTGTTGAGATAAAGTTTCAGACACACAACGAAACAGGCCTTTTCACTGGCCAAAATGTCAGCTCATTGTCTTGCAACTCCCAGCCAATCGGTTCGTGTTGCAAACCGACGGGTTCATGTCAGGGCCGGCGTTCACACGGAGCAGGGAAAATGGAGCAGCGGGGTGTCACAAAACTGCCACCTTCCACAGCCATGAAAGAAAATGACTGAAGCCAAACAAGATGCAGGCCGCTAAACATAACCACACCAACCACTTAAGACAGCTCTTCAGCTGCAGTTATTCAGAGAAGCCCTTTCATCTGACGTGTTCAGGATGAGGGTACATAGGAGGTTTTTGTTGTCCCCATTTGGACCTGCACAGCCCTCCACAAAAGCTGCTTGCTAAAAGCTCGAGGAACAGGGACAGCTCATGCATATTCTTTCTCTTAGCCTCCTCAGGGGGGGTCTGAATCCTCTCACTTTTCCACTGGAATGTCTACACCACGTGATATGCTTGCACTGTACACATTGCAAAAGCTGAACAATGAATAAAAACAAGAAATGGACACCAAAATAGAATACATATACTACTTTGAAGAAAAAAAAAATACCACTGAAAAGAAACACATAAATAATAACAGAGTTTTATAAATACATAAATAATGTATGCTGACCTCAGGGGTCACCGTCCCACTGGCTCTGACGATAGGGCATACATATTAAACACCTCACCCATGTGCCCAATGATACACTTACCCACAAATAAACAACATTTCCTGTGGATAATTATCTTGATATATACTTTATCTTGTGCACGGCATGTCACAGTTCAATTTCAAGTTAATCAGCCTTTTTGTTGTTAACTGATATTATCAGCCATGTGTCACATAGTGGCTATTTTAAAAGGAGAGAAACACTGGCCTTTAAGCAGCCTAAAAAGACAATGTATTACAATAACTGCAGGCAGATCATTTGGTAAGAATTCATACTTTCTGTTATTATTGTTATGTAATGTACTTGAAATGCACAAGCTGCATTGTTGGGCCTTTCAAGTTTTCAGTCAGGGCACTGACTGTATGCATCATGACAACTACATACATTATGGTTCTAGAACTTAATGTGCAAACAGCAAAATTAATTAGTGTGATTGCAATGCGAAGCAACTATTGTTATCTGATTGTTTTCTTCTTCTTCTTCTTCTTCTTCCACCACCAAATTTTGTCCTGCTTCTCCTCCCACAGTTTTCGAGATATCGACCCCAAACAAACTGTAACCCCCCGATCGGTGTGCTTGTATACAGCTAAGCCATACCTGCACTCGTTCTCCAGTTTTTGTCATTTTTTAGTAACCACCTAACCACGCCCTAGCAACCACCTAGCAACATCCTAGCGATCGTCTTATATACGTTAGCACGGTTTCGCTGCCGGGTCGCAATCACACTCAGCATTTTCTTCAGGAAATGCACTTTTTTAGTTTTGATTATTGTTATTATTTAATTATAGCCTGTATGTCTAAGTGACTTTTTTCTAATTCTATCACATGAAAGGTGCATTATTACAGAGTACCACTACAAAACATGTAGACACTGTAAAATGTACCATAAGCTTACATTTCACTTTACGTTCTAACTAACAACATATACAGCTGTTAACGAATGGAACTGCACGTCTATTTGAATAATACAGAGAAATTAACTAAGTGTTACAGTGCCTTGAAACGTGTCACGGTTCATCAATTAAGGGAAAGGAAGGAAATTGCAGTTGTCACATAAACAGCTGTATGTGAAGCTTGTGAATCACACCTGGATGTGAATTAGAGCAATCAGACAGAGACCACTCTTCAGGCAGTCCATTATGGCCTCAAGGATACCAGCAATCCCTATACCCTCTCTGATCACTCTGTGGATGACTATCAGTAACACAGCATGGAATGGCAAATATATATGAGATGTGTTTTTCCTGCCATAACACATGTGTTCCTGCCATTCATCACTTCCAAATGAACTTGATGTGAAAGTGGTCTGACACACCCCATAACACCAACACTACACTACATATGAAAGGACAAGCTGGCAAATAGGTTTGTTTACACATTTTTTGTGGCAGCAGAAGAGGTCTCTTGTTGTCACAAGCAGCTTTACATTGTTCCCAGGCCTGAGACCCTCTGAGAGCATGCCTAAGGCAACAGTGGCAAGGAAAAACTCCCTAATTAACAGGAAGAAACCTTGAGCAGAACCTGGCTCGGAGGGGGAGTCCATCTGCTACTTGCCAACAGTGGGCAGATAGAATTAGGGAGTTGTACAATGTACTTTAAGACATTTGAGTTTGATAGACAGCAGTAATTAACAACAGAGTAATTATAAACCAGCTCAGCTGGATCAGCTGAACACAGAGTACCCAGCCCATGATTTAGTGAAAGCAATGACCAGACCAGAGACTCTACGATCAATGTCAGTACCGTGCCGTGTCCCTCAACTAAAGGATATGAAATAAAGATAAGTTTTTAGCCTAGACTTAAAGGCGGAGAGAGAGTCTGCTGCCCAAACTTCAGTGGGTTAACTGTTCCACAAAAGAGGGGCTTGGTATGAAAAGGCTCTACCACCTATAGTACTCTTACCCACTCTTGAAACAATGAGAAGTCCCGCGCTTTGGAAACATAGAGTTCGTTTTGGAGTATGTGGGCGAAGAAGGTCTTTAAGGTAGGGAGGGGCAAGCCCATTTAAAGCTTTAAATGTAAGGAGAAGTATTTTGAAATCAATGCGGTATTTGATAGGTAGCCAATGGAGAGAGGTTAATACTGGGGTGATGTGCTCAAAGCGCTTTGTTCTGGTTAGAATACGAGCAGCTGCATTTTGAACCAACTGAAGGGGCTTTAAGGAGGCATATGCACATCCTGACAAGAGGGCATTACAGTAGTCCAATCTGGATGTAACAAAAGCGTGGATTAGTTTTTCAGTGTTGTGTATTGATAGAATTTTCCTGATTTTGGCAATTTTCCTCAGAGGAAAGAAAGCAGTCCTGGAGGTGTTTTTTATATGTGTGTCAAATGAGAGCTCAGGATCAATCATGACACCAAGGTTTTTGATGGTTGCACTTGAGGCCAGTGAGACACCATCAAGATTTAATTTAATATTGGTGAGTTTGCTCCTGATAGACTTTGGGCTGATAACCAATATTTCTGTTTTGTCCGAATTTAGAAAGAGGAAATTATGGGCCATCCATGTCTTTATGTCTTTGAGGCAGGCTTCCATGATTGTTATTTCCAAGGAGACATTAGGTTTGGCCGATATGTATAATTGGGTATCATCTGCATAGCAGTGGAAATTAATGCCATGTTTACGAATGATATTTCCAAGAGGGACAATGTATAACGAAAAGAGCAAAGGTCCAAGCACGGATCCTTGTGGTATTCCATGTCTTACTTTGCAGAGTTTGGAAGACTTATTTTTAATGAAGACAAAGTGATGTCGCTCTGAAAGATAAGACCTGAACCAGAAAAGAGCCTTTCCACTTATGCCAATTAGGTTCTCAAGTCGGTCTAATAGAATAAGATGATCGATGGTATCGAAGGCTGCCCTTAGGTCCAGGAGCACAAGTAGGGAGATACAGCCATTGTCAGAGGAAAGAAGTAGGTCATTAATTACTTTTAGGAGAGCGGTTTCTGTGCTGTTATGTGGTCTAAACCCAGACTGAAAGACTTCCAGAATATTATTGAACTGTAAAAAGGAGCAAAGTTGCTTTGTTACAACTTTTTCTCAGATTTTTGAAAAGAATGGGAGATTTGAGATGGTCTTGTAGTTCAACAGGTCATTCGGGTCTAGAGTGGGCTTCTTCAAAATAGGCTTGATGACTGCTAACTTGAAGGACTGAGGTACATGTCCAAACGTAAGGGAGGCATTGATGAGATTTAATAACAAAGTGCCAATTTCAGGTAGCAGCTGTTTTAAGAATCTTGTTGGAATGGGGTGTAGTACGCAGGTAGCATATATATATATATATATATATATATATATATATATATATATATTATGGCTGGACCCGAATATTCAACTATTCAGATATTCGTTCGTTCGGTTGGTTTTCAATTTTGGTATTCAGATATTCTTTTTTTTTTTGCTAAATGTAGGCTATCAATAAAGGCAAACTGCAAATTTTACTTTATTATTTAATAATAATATTTTCTATATTTTATATTTGCACTGTTAAAATGTGGAAATATATACCACCTCATCTTGGGCGCCTGACATCCCTCTCACTCACAGCAGTGAACGTCACAGTGATGGGAAAGTAGCCTGCGATCGCCGATCTCGGATTATTATGAGCATTTATGAAGATCTATAATTTATCCATGATGAGAAAAATTGTCACAAGCTGTTATTATGCAACAAAAACTGCATAGATAGGACCTCGTTCAACCAAACCCCTGGGGATTACAAACATGCATAAAACACACCAAACCTTTTGGAAAATGTTTTTTGTCACTAACAAATAACAATACAAATAACAATACTGTAGGATAACAGATTAATGCCTTTAATTAAACCAAAAGACACATGTTGCAGCACTATGCAGTCCATCTCAGCTGAGAACAAAACAAAACAGTATAAAGACAAGGTATTTCATGTTTTACCTTATCAACTTCATTGTTTTTTGAAGATATACGTTTATTCAGAAATTTATGCCTGCAACACGTTCCAAAAAAGTTGAGACGGGGCAATTTAGGACTAATAAAGATGTGACAAGTTGAAATAACAAGGTGATGTGAAACAGGTGATCTTAAATAGATGAGGCAATCATGTGATATAGTATATAAGGAGCCTCCAAGAAAGGCCTAGTCCTTCAAGAGCAAGGATGGGTCGCTGCTTGCCAATTTGCCAACTGAAGCGTCAACGAATAATCCAGCACTTTGAGAACAATGTTCTCCAAAGACAAATTGGTAGGATTTTGGGCATTTCACCCTCTACAGTGCACAATACAATTAAAAGATTCAAGAAATCTGGTCAAAGTGCGTAAAGGGCAAGGCTGAAAACCACTTCTGAATGCGCGTGATCCCATACATCACCATCTTAAAAATTGTCATGTGTCTGTAATGGATATCATGACATCGGCTCACGAATACTTCGGTAAACCTTTGTCAGTCAACACCACTTGCCGCTGCATCTACAGATGCAAGTTAAGGCTTTACTATGCAAAGTAGAAGCCATACATCAACACTGTTCAGAAGCACCGCCGACTTCTCTGGGCTCGGTCTCATCTGAGATGGACAGTAGCACAGTGGAAGCATGTTTTGTGGTAGTTTTTGAACAAAACAGCCGTTGTGTTCTCCAGGCCAAAGAGGAAAAGGACCATCCAAGCTGTTATCAGCTCCAGGTCCAAAAGCCAGCATCTGTCATGGTATGGGGATGTGTCAGTGCCCATGGCATGGGTAACTTGCACATCTGTGAGGGCACCATTAATGCAAAAAGATATATACAAATTTTGGAGCAACATATGCTGCCATCCAGATGTCGTCTTCTCCAGGGACGCCCCTGCATTTTCCAGCAGGACAACGCCAAACCACATTCTGCCTGGATTACAAGTGCATGGCTGCGTAAGCAGAGAGTGCGGGTGCTAGACTGGCCTGCCTGCAGTCATGACCTGTCTCCGATACAGCAACGAAGGCCCTGTACAATTGCGCAGCTGAAGACCTGCATAATGGAATAATGGGGGAAAATCCCGCTTGCTGAACTTAACCAGCTGGTGTGTTCAGTGCCCAAACGCGTAATAAGTGTTATTAAAAGAAATGGTGATGTTACACAGTGGTAAACACTCAACTGTCCCAACTTTTTTGGATCGTTTTGCAGTCATCAGATTTGAAATGAGTGTATATTTTTAAAAAACAATTAAATTTACAAGGTAAAACATCAAATAATGTGTTGTTGTAGTGTTTTCAATATAGTACAGGGTGAACAGAATTTACAAGAATTTCAGTCTCAACTTGCTACTTAGAACAGGTTAGAATTTTGACCGCATTTGCTGGTCCTGGATAGCTTCTGGAATCCATGGTTTACTCTATGATTCTACTTTCTCTTTAGGGTTGCTTTAATTTTTAGGGTTAGGGCTTTTTTGTCATTTCAATTCATTTAAAGCTCGAATTCCATTATGTTGTGTGTCTGTGTTCTGTTGAATGAAATCTGTGTTCATTGGTAACTGTGAGTGAGGTCAAGCTGCTCAGAGAAATATCCATGGCTCCCCTAAGAAAAAAAGCGCAGTGAGCCGCTCACTCTGAAAGAAATGAAGTGTTCAGCCGTTGATGTAAGGGCTGGTGTCTGTCATGTGTTCTGAGAGTCTGTGGCGAAGTGGAGCAGAGGCAGACTGCTGGAGAGCGGGGTGCCCTCCCTCACACTAAAACCACGACAGAGTGGTTTGGCACACTCGCATGCAGGGAGGACCAGAGAGGGAGAGAGGGACAGAGAGAAAAAGAGAGAGGGTGAGAAAAAGGGAGAGAAAGAGAGAGACAAAAAGGGAGAGTCAACCCCCTGAGCAGTTTACAAGGGGAGGGTTTCTCTTCCCATTTCAAATTCATCAGCTCTGGGTTATTGAAACATTTCCTGCCGTGGCCACTGAAAATAACCCTCAGGAAAAAGGTCCGGCTGAAAGTGCAATGAATGGCCCTTTCATCAGCCCACTCTCCTCAGCCCGATTCCTCACCACCATCGCACCGCTGCAGCCGAGCACAGGGTTTGGGCCCAAACGCAGCAGGACCGGCCCAAGATTCGAGAACATTCCCGAGGCAGCCTGAGCCTCTGCAATCACAGTTTGTCCATTAACTTTGCTTAGTAAATCTGTGTTGCAAATATGAAACACTAAAAAAAAGGACTAGAGCTTTCCTGGATAAATGGTCAAATTCTGTACAATTCCAGAGTGCCAGTTACAGTTTAGTCCTGGGTTATGCACATGCAGCATTACTTCATGTCTCAATAGTAAAAATTCGTAGCCGCTTGCTGTAGATAATACTGTATTCTTTCTAGAGTGCTACATATACATAATCAGGTTTTTGAAGGCTAAAGGGACCACATGTGAAATCCTGAAATTGCACACCACATTCATTCATTGGTTGGAGGTATTAAGCATGTACCAGGAATTAAGTGTAATCTCTTGTGTACAGTACACTGTTACACTACACTGTTATGTAAGGCTGCCCCCGACCAAAGATTTTCCTAGTCGACTAATAGTCGCACGTTTATGACCTTAATTTAATTATTTAAATGTATATTTTTGGGACATCAGAAAATGGTTTGAGTTCCAGGGCTGAGGAAGAATGTTATAAGTAACATTGTTAACACTGTGCTACGTTACAGAGAAATACAAAACCGTAATAATGAGCCTTTAGAATATAAATTTTACAAGCGCACGCACAAAGCCAGCCACCTGTTAATGACAATGCTAACGGCAAAAGCGTAATGATTCTGAATGTGTCGGAACAACTAGCAAGGAGACTGAACATTTTGTTAATTATTTCAACACAGTATAACATAATACAACTTATGAACTTGTAACACCAACACAACAACTTATAAAACAAATGATAGATAAACATGAAACAGAACACGAAGTTAAACATGCAGTAAGCGAGGTAATTTAGCTTCCCCAGTCCCCACGAACACTTGGATAAGCCTAATAGCGCATATGACAATAGCTATATTTATTTAGATGCATAGATGCATATAGCCTTAACTTTGCAATTCGTTAATGTTAATTAGGCCATTAATTGTTTAGCATAATGGAATAACCATTTCGCGCGTACAGTCACACCGGTGTGATCAGCCGTTTAGCACATATGCTAAAACCGGTGCGATTAGAACACTATATTGGAAAAATTTTAGCTTTGAGGAAACAGTGATTTAACGTAAAAAATATAGCAAATGCTAACTGAAAACTATGAGAAGCTTAATAACGAATGAAACCATAACGCAGCGCGCGAAAAGGGATAATAACGTTAGGCTACTTAGGGGAGAGCCGGGACAAAAATAACACTTTTCAGATAAACGTCATTTTAAAAGATAACGTTACAGACAGACACTAATTTTTGTCGTGATCAACAACTCACGTGTGTGTTCTATCAATACCAGTTGATATGTTGTACAAATGTGGAATGACTTTGGTATAATAATGTAATAAGTATAGTTGTTATTGTAGAGGGACGAAAGAAACAACTGTTACAATCGTCCCGACAATGGCTCCTAACAGTTAAACCTGACTTGCTTCTAAACTGAGAAACTCTGACATGGCAAACTTCAGGATGTATTAAAGTATTAATTATTCTGTCAAACGATTATGACTATGACACATGAAACAATAGACACAACAGACACAATAGTCATTCAAAAAAAAAAAAAAAAAAAAAAAAAAAAAATACCGCTTGAGTGAATTTACTTTCCTTGATCAAAAACCGCTTCTCGGGTATAACTCCACGAAAGAATGATGTATCCACGCGATTTTTCGGAGTTCTGGTAAGCGTGTTCTTGGTCGACTATTAGGAGGCAGCCCTACTGTTATGTGACACTAGTTCTGGGTTTAATGCATAATTGCTCATTGACTTGCTGAAGTGGATTTTTAACTCCAGTTTCATCGTGATCTTGGTATGATTAATTTACCTGTATTTAGTAAGAACTTGTGGTAACTTCAGCTGGAAATCCCTGTCTCATTACACAAACCTGAAACCATGGAGATGCAGGAGCAGACATCAGCCAGACATCTGCTTTTATCTTCTTTTACCCAGAGACAACAACACAACCTAACATTCTTTGTACTTCAAGAGAACTGGTGAAGAAATTAACACAACATGGTCAAAAAACACTCAAAAGAAAACAAGAAAAAACCCTAAGTAACATGCTTTCCATTTCCACAGCTGCCATTAACTCCTTACAATGCACTGAGTTAAGTACTGTTCTAAGAAATGCCTCCCACGCTCTCATTAGTTTACAGTAAGCACTCCCAAACTTCCCTCCTCTCTCCTCCCTCATTCTCTGTCTCCATCCTTCCCCCGCACCTGCCCTGGGAAACTGAAATTCATTCCTTCATCTTCGCACTCCCCACATGCAGTGTGAATGTCATCATGACAACAGGCTGAGAAACCCCAGGCGCCAGTTTCAGTCAGATTAGTGCCCTCTCTGAGAGGTGTACTGCAAATACACACGCCTCTTCAAACCTTGTCATACATCTAAAATGAGCTCCTACACCTGTGCACCAAGCATACATTACTATTGGCTGAAAGAGTTGCTTGTTAATAGGCTATGGCCACAGACAGACACTTAGTCACATGCAATGGGCTAATGAAAATGAAAACGATTTATAATAAAGGCCATTACCTCTTGTGTACCCCTCGCTGCTGTTCACAGGGGATGTATTTCCCATGAGCCTCATAAGGCTGCTGCTCCTCGTAGACACCCCCATCCCCGTCCTCCACGCTGGAGGAGTTCTGCCAGCCCAGATAGGCTGAATGGTGGGGCATCACCCCTGTGGCATTTAGGAAAGGCAGATTCATGTACTCTGGTATTTCCTCATAGAGTGGAACATTCTCATATTCTGCAGTAGATTCCACTCCTGTAAAGACCTCCCCCCCATCTGCGCTCTGATCGGAGCCAATCAGTGGTGATGGTACACCTTTATCAGGTGGGGTGCTGACGGGAAACTTATTCTGCCTGTTGGGTACTGGTCCCTGTTGGTTTTGGACAGCAGCACTGTTCGGATCCGCTCTGGTCCAATGCCCATCTAGATATGGTTCTGGTTCCACGGAGGTGCAGTCCAGAGATTGGCTGCCTTTGGCCAGCAGCCTGGGTAGCATTTTCATGGAGAGCTTGAGCTCCAGAAGCTTCCGGAAGGAGTTCCTCTTCTGGCCATCCGCCTGCTCCAAGTCGACTGTGGAAAGGGATTTAGCCCTCTGCTTTCCTGGCTTCGACCCAGGTGGTTTGCTGTGGGTATCACCGGTACTGCCATGTCTAGATGCTTGCTTTCCACAGAATGGCACAATAGCGCGAGGAAACCTCCATGATGGTTTTTCCACCGGGGTTGCTGGGAGCTCCTTCATTGACTCATTGTTCTCATTCAAGGTATTGCCATCGTCCTCTGCAGGCTGACATTCCTCCACCTGAGCCAACAGTAGGTCCCTCTTGCAACCTCTATTCTCCTCAGAAAGCTCCTTCTTCAGGAGCCCTGAAACTGGCAAGCTGTGCCTCTGTGGCTTTTTTGGGGCCACCTTCGGTGACCTCTCCTCTGATGAGGCTGCTTTGGCAGCCACAGTGAGCTGAGGGTTGCAGCTGAGCTTGATCCGTTTGGGCAGACTTCTTGTGACAGGGTAACGGGCAAAGTTGCCATAGCCTCCCTCCTCATCCTCCTCTTCCACTAAAGAGTTTTCCATTTCAGAAATAGCACGCATATCAAATCTGATCTCTTCACTCTTCACCTCCTGTGGAAGCTTGTCAGTAGTTGTGACAGGTGTCCGGCCAAGGTCAGGTATTAGAGATGTCTGCCGTGGAGGAGGCATTGGTGGTCTTAACTCATCTTCAGCATCCTCTAGATTCTGGGAGGATGGGAAAACTTCCTGGTCAGTCGCAGAGTTCCTAGAGTATGAGACACTCTGTGTGTGGACAAACACTTTGGAAGAGAGAAACAGACTGCTCTTCACAAGTGATAACCTCCCAGTCTCTTCCTCAGCTGTTTCAGAGGCTTCCTCTCGCGTCACTTCCTCCACGCCATCCTGCCTCACAAGAACTGCTTTCTTAGACTTCCGTGGGGTGGGAATTGGGAGGGGCTTCCTGGGAGCAGCAGGTACCTGGCCCTCATAATCTAATCCCCCAGATTTTCTGCACTCTCTGCTACTTTCTGTGGAGCTGGTACAGCTGCTAGTAACTCCAGGGTCGTCCAGAGGTTGATCGATACTGGCCAGAGAGATGTTACCATTTGCCTCATCACTCTGTGATCTTTCCGGAAGTGACTGCTTCCTGCCAGAGCTTTCAATATCTCCAACTGGGTTCAAGTTCTGACCCAGCATCTCTGCCTTGCCATTCTGCAAAGAGGGGTTCTCTTGTGGTCTGTGATTTAGGTGGTACTTATTAGTAGACATGGCCTGGGCCCAAACATCTTTGAGCTTTTGCTCCAGAAAGTTGCAGTTGATCACCTGACCCTTCTCACTCCCCATTTCATTAGAGTCACTTCCTGCTTTAGTTTGAATTGTTGGAACAGGAGAGATTTGCAACCTGGACCCCTCTGTCCTGCTGTTCTGACACGTTTCCAGACATTCCCCCAGTGGCTCGAGCACAATTTCAGTCGTTTTACAGTTCCTTGTGTGCTCACACTGTGGACAGCTGTCCTGGCTGCAGGTACAGGTTGATATGATGTAATTGCTGTCTGATTTGCTGAGCTCTGTGCACATTCCATTTCTAGAGTTGAGCAGGCCCAGATTTTCCAAGCTACTACTCCTCTCCTGTGTATACATTTGGGGTGCACTGTTAAGAGTGACAGATGTGGATTCAGGAGCAGAGGTGGATTTCGGAAGGCAAGGCTTGGGGGCAACAACTGGTTTGGCCTTTTTCAGTGCTGTCAGAGAATGGTGGGAAAGGATGATGTCTGGTTTTGGGGCGACTGGCGGAGGCAATGCCTTCTGAGGCTGACCAAGCTTTGGTTTTGGGGCCACCGGTGGCTTCTTCACACCTGTATTGACAGAAAGATAAATGTCATAAAAAAGAACAGGTGTGCTGTGCTTCAATAAAAAAAGCAGCTACAACATGAGCCATGCACACTGACATACAGAAAAAAAATACTCTATTTTTACACAGATCATATCATACAAGTGCCCGTTAGACAGCTTTCTTTAGCTTACTGTCCACATCACTTACCAATGTCTACCAATTTATGAACAATGCATAATGAATAAATGGTACTGACCACTGATGAACAATGTTACTCAGTTTCACTAAAAACCTTGGAGCTTTCTCACGATATATCACGTGGCGATGGCATGATTATTCTCCAGTGCCTTGCAACTGAATCTTCTGCAATGTTCAAACAAGCAAATGAATCCAATGGCAGAGAGCAGGGAAAACTCTACTGCACAGTTACTGAGACAACAACCAGATTTAAATAATGAGGCCATTGCTTACAGAGGAGGATGTGGCTCAATAATAGACTCCACCAATAGGACCCACAAGAATGGACATAGAAAAGGACCCAAAGGAACAGGGATCTGTATCCTTTTCAAGGACTCAAGGATTTGTATCCTTGAGAAAATCCAGACACATTGTTTTTTCAGTTAGCTTTTTTATATTCAGTTTACACACAGGGTTTAATAGCAGCCAGGTCTAATGGACATAAAGTAAACAATCAGAAGTCTAGACTATGCCTGACAAAACTGGAAAGTACTTGAATGGCAGACATGTAATGCACACTTACACTGCCAGAGTTTTATGGTGCAAGTTTTAAAACAAGTTTGGAAAAACACCTTCCCAAGAACACGTTGACATAAGTACATATAAAAAAAAGAATAAAGGCAAGAAGAGATCATAGGCACAGAACAGACACACTTGAGCCACCTCTATGGGGACAGCACACTTTCTTTGCATGAATCCTGAAAATGGATGACATTCCTGTTGTGTCCCATTTGCTTCACCCTTATTTTCTAAGAAACATTAAAAGAACATGGTGTCTTACAGAGGAATTGATTCGTATAGTTCTTATTGAACAGATGATATTGCACTGATTTTAAGGGCACTTGCATTTAATGTTATTATGACAGCTATCTCAAAACATATTTTGAAATGGACAAGACATAAAATCAGAGCATTCCATTTCATTGCATATAATCAGAGCACTCTACATCACAGCAGGGAATCAGAGCACTCTGCATTACTCTACACGGGCAGCATGAGTAGCATAGGGGTTAAGGAGCAGGACTCATGACCGAAAGGTTGTTGGATTGATTCCCCACCGGTGCACTGCTGTTGTATTTAACCCACAATTGCCTCAGCATCTATCCAACTGCAAATGGATAACACTGTAAAAAAGTGTAACCTATGTAAGATGTTCTGGATAAGAGTGTCTGCTAAATGCCAATAATGTAATAATGTAACATCATTGCAGAGAATACAAACACTACTTCACAGCTGAGAAATAGAATTCTGTAAAAGCTGGCATTTCTCATTCTTTACTGTGAATCACATTACCACTGATGTCCGAATAGGAGTTAAACTGAATTGCATTCCTGATGTGGGTTAATTATACAGGCAACAAAAGACCAGACACTAACTTGTGTAGACTCAGTGGAGGAGCCCTCCCTATGTGAATGCTGCAAGAAGAGTGGGTCCAAGTTAACACTAAATATAATTAAAATAACACTACGCTCGTGTAGAGCTGTTCTGGTCAGCGGAAATGTGTTCAACTAAAACCCATTGATGCGTTGATGGGATGCATCAAAGTCTCGTTGACTCTGCAGCAACAATGTGTGTATGTGTACGCATACGTAGGCACGCGGTCCTGTCAACGAGCTAATGAACTCTCAAGCAACAAGTATTGGAGCATTAAGACGAACATTGTGTAACGTTCCTGCATTATAGTTAAATGATTATTCAACGCAAAGCTGTAAGACCGAAGGCAAACTTCACAAGGACAGTACAATGTTTTCTGACACATTCTCCTGGTTGTTATTACTTTTCCACCCAACGTAAAACAGTTTTACTGCAGTCTAAAAGTAGTGCTGAAAGGTGGTCTGAGACGGTCTCTTCCATTCTTTGAAATATTTGCAAATCAAATAAAGCAAATTCAGGCCGGGAAAAGTTTCTGCATTTTAAAGCAGACAGACAAATTCTTCCGGAATAAAATGCTGGACAAAATTACATTCTTCCTGTCATTTAGTACCTCCAGCTTTATACCTGACGACAATTGGACTGCATGTAGTTTTACGCCCCCGTATGTCTCCTGCCAACAATTCATTCGCTGCACTCGAAAAAGAAAGCAAGCGGTGACCGGTGTCTTAATTTTAGCCGTATCGAAGCACAAAGGAATAGCTGGAAGCCACATTTTCTGCCCTACTAGATTTCTATCGGCGCCACTGGCATACCTCGGGGCCACCACGAGTGTGGTCATTGAGTGAATGTTCAAGTAAATTTTGCCAGCCATTTATCTCATACTAGTTTTGAATAGTTACATAGCCGTCACGGTTAAGACTTACCACACATTAAGTCGAGGCCACCAGCTACCATTCGAAGCAATGCGGACTAAAGCTTTCTTTGTTTTTGATAACTTCATAAACAAATATGCCCTGAAAAAATGTAAATTACCATTAATGTGAATTAACTCACTACCCATTTCAAACCATCTTCATTAATTAAATTAGTCAGGGACACACCACAAATTCTCACTTCGTTTTGCTGGCTTCTTGGTTAATAATTATGCGAATTACTACGAATCGGTGAACGTACTAGCAAATAAAGTACACTGACATTAATCAGAGTATACGGTAAAATAACGATCTTACTGTAGTATCACGTCAAGAAAGCAAAACAATTACATCTGTCTGAACATGTGTCGGACATCCAATGCCTTTGAGCGATTCCCATGCAAGTTCGCCTTTGTTCAGAATTCCACAACTCAATGCAGCTTTTTAAGGCAGTAAACAACTGTTCGCATCCTTTATGCAATTCATCAAGTTAACCACACCAGTGTTCTGATATTCTCTGATGACATTATTACCCTTTTAAGATACCAACTCGCAAAAGCAATTCTATAAAAAAAAAAAAAAAACAACACAGCGAGCTACTGTAGAAAACTGCAAGAGAAATTATAGATTAAGGTTTGTATGAGTTCACGCGCGTTTATATTAAGCTTGGCAGCACAAGCTAAACGTGCAGATGTGTATAGCTAAATCTGTTTAATCAGCAATGCAAATACCCAAATCAATACACTGTCCGTTAAGAAAACTAGTGTTCGCTAGCTAACCTGTGCTCATGATTCTCCAACGTTGCTCCTCACTCCATGAATAATTTGCGGTCAGATTGGTTACTAGCACGTAGCTAGCTAACTTCGTTGATCTTTTCCAAGACGCATTGTCAGCTCCTTTGTCCACAAGACAAGATGAGTCTTTAAAAAATAATCCAAGTAAATTTGACTGTGTCCCCAAGTATGACTGGGAGCGATGAAAATAAAAGCTGTCCTCTTATCCAGCTTCCTCAGTTCGCCTGTCTGGGATCGGCATTTTCTCAATCACAACTCTCCACGGTTCAGTTGCCCCAAACTTGGCTAAACTAAAGAAGCTGCGAAAAACTTCCACTAGAGGTGCTTCGCCCGCTGCCTGGTAGATTTACGCAGCGGTGCATTCAGGGAATTTGAGTTTTTGAAATCACCAGCGCCGAACACATCGACTCCTATGCGACCTCGAGTTGCACCCGACTTCTTTGGACTACAATCCCAGAATGCTCAGGAAAGAGACACCTATGGCGAAGAGCAATGACTGAGGAGTTCGATGAAGAGGTGGTATTTGAGGTTCGTGCAACGTTTGCAGGTGTTTTGCTTTCATGAGTACGCGGTGTGTGTCGGCGGTTGTAGTCGACGTGTGCGCCTTTAGTCAACATGCGTGTTTGATAGCAGCTAGCTATGCTGGCAGTGTCAATCTATTGTTCCATACGCTATGTGGAACAAACTGGCTAGACCATGAAGCTAGCTGACTGGCTAGCAACTGTTAAATGTTTACGGAATATTAGACAGCTTGCCAAGTAGATAGCTACTGGCTAGCCACCTTGCATGTTAGCAAACTAGCTAATTTGAAAGTCAAATACTCTCCAAGTGAATTGTCAAGTCGGAGTATGCCATTAGCTTGTTAGCTAAATTATTGTTCTGATGAAGAACCTTTGTCAAACATCTTGTCATGTGTCCTGCTTTAGAATTTGTCTGTGCGTATCTTACTGTATGTTAATGATTATAGATCGTATGGGAAACTAGTACTTTGTTAGTCTGTCGGGGAAGATATATGTAGCTAACTAGTTAAGAGTACATCAAGCAAACGTTTCTTCAGAGATGCTCATGTAACAGTGTTTAGACATCAGGCATAGAATTGGGTCAGTATTTTGTTGTTGTTGTTAAAATAGAGCATGAAATCTGAGGTACTGCAGAAGAATTTCCTAGCTAGCAAGATCAGTCCTACAATCTGAGCGAGTACCAGTACTCTGGTAGTCAGCCGTACGTGTGTGCCTGTGTCTGTGGTGCCTAATTTTGATTTTTGCATGACTGAAATACCGAACTGCATTTACGATTAAATAAATCAAAAGCAATCGGGGAGGTGCACCCACATTCACTTAGGCTGTTTTTGCTAAAGTCTTACATTCCATTTGTGGAAGTTTACCGTTTAAAGGGGAAGGTTTGAAGGCTGAGTTACGGTTGGTTACCTTCTCTGCAAATGTGCACTGACAGTTGTACAGGAGCAGTGGCAGTTCACTATCATGAATTATTCTGTTTGTAACATGCACCTTGTTTCATGAAAAGCATGGTTTTGGAGGAAGTTATTTGGGTACCCCTCCAGTGAGGATGGTGTGTTTAGTTGAGTGTCTTTTTGTTTTGCTTTATTTTGAAACTGACCTTGTTGGGTGTAGGGTTATCAAAACAGTTTTGTCACTCATTAAGCTAAGCACTATCCAAAGAAGACCTGTAATCATGGATCCCAAAAGAAGCTATTTACAGTTAAAGGATAGCTAGGAAAATACCATCAAAGTACAGTATGCGGTCATGTTCAGTTTTCCCAAATTAAGCAAAGAAATGTTTCTGAAGTATTATGCATTTTGGTTATTTGTAGCTAGGGAAGTGGATGTGGTGGTCGTGGTTTCAGGTTTCTGGTTGGACATTCCTGTGATAGCATGATCAAACTATGTTATGTTTTTCCTCAATATCGTGTCTCCTATAAGAGGTGGCAGTATACGAGTAAGATTTAGGAAGCTGCACTCTTGGTTCTTGTGGTGAAGGCTTGGATGAGGCACCTCGGGGGTGCATGTGAGGATGTCACTTTAGGCCCGTTTTCCCAGCAGGCAATACAGTTCAACAGAGAGTCAGCAAAACATTTAGATATTGATTCTGATATTTGATATATTTCATACTGATATTTTATTTAGGTGTGATGTCAACTAAGTGTGATGGTGTTATGCAGAGTGTGATGCACAGTATGTTGGATTAGGTGTGGGGGATAAGACTGTGAAAGCCTTCCGGTGAAGTACAGCATGACATCATCAGCCATTCCACATCATTATACCTTCAGAGGGGACCGCTGGGCCGATGGGTGAACGCATACCCGACCAGGCAGTGGAAACAAAAGACTTGAGCTTCTTCCTGATGTCCGAAGGGAACGATGAGCTAGATTTTGCCTGTCACTACTGCGGGAGCATTCTGAAATTTCCTGGAAACCAGTAGCGGATGTGGAATGTTCTTTTTTTCAGCGGGGAACATCTCAGAATGACTGCCGATTAAAAAAAAAAAAAAAAACAGTACAGTGGGGATGGTTATCGTCACGTGTAGGACATATCTGTGTTTTGTTAGTCCTTCCTTCCACATGAAAGATGGCCCCTCCATTTCCTCTGTTTTATGCGTGTGTGACAGACATGAGGGAGTGTGAGCTGAATCTCTGTTACTTTTGCAGTCTGGGTGGCATCATGAGCTGACTTAGTGTGTTGTTTTGTCCCTGTGCTTTGTTGTAATCCCATATCATTATAAAGGTATCTCTGTGAATCCAGTGGAAATAAAGAGTAACATTAAGTGTGTATTAAGTCGTTTTTCTATCATCCGTCCCCCCCACCCCATCTTTCTCTCTCAGTTTCTCTCTCTCTCTCTTTCCCTCCCACCCCCCCAATTCAATTCAGATAGCTTTATTGACATAACAGAAACACACCTCATTTGTTGTGCCAAAGCATACAACAGTAAGAATGACATTGACAGTAAATTCAAGAATAACATCAGCATCTTCACCAGAGTTACAGTGAACAGTGTTCGCTAATGAAATAAGCCAAACTGACTCTGAAAAGACATTCGTTCTCCCTGTTGTTCCAGAATTCTCCACTGTTCCAGTACTTGCAGGATCTCGGACACACGGACTTCGAGGCATGCGCGACGGTGTCACAGGAGGAGGAGCAGTACAAGCAGGGAGGGGCAGGGTCCCCCCTGCAGGATGCGCCCACTCCGCCCATAGTGAGTGACACCCTCTCCTCCACCCCGTGAGTCAGGCCCCCCCCTTTCCTTCCCATCATCCTCTCCCATTCTCTGGGCCTGGCTGCAGTACCTCCCCTTTGATGACTTTTCCTCACTGAACCCCACACCACTCCCAAACTGAAGTCCTCTTGTGACAGTTCATTCTAGAAATTAATATAGACTGTTTTATCCTTTTGGAATTCTTAGAGTCCCATGTAAGTGATTTTGGGTGTGTCTGTGGGTTGAACGGCACAAATGGCCTGGACAGAAGTCAGCAGCCAGCGTGACCAAAATCATACTGGGCTGGGCAAACATGTACTAAGAAGAAAGGTACATGGTTGCAATGGAGGCTGTGTGGAATCCATCATTAAGATCACTAATTAATCAGTAACTGTGATGAAATTTTATTTATTTCTCAGACCAGCAAAAAAAAAACATGCATTGGTGATTTTTACCCGAGAGTGTGATGTCAGGGGTTTGGCTGCTGAGGGAGATTAGCAATAATCCCCCTGAACATAAAGTGATCATAAATTTTAAAGTCAACAAGAAGTCTGAAATTAATACTTAGTGAATCGTCCCCTGTTTGGTAGAGCAGAGGGAAGAGGTGTAGTGATTTGGCCCACCCATTGAACTTGTTGTTTTGGCTCGGTGCTTTGGTCGAATGGTGCTGTATATACAAAAATTTGTATATGATTGATTCCAATTCCCCAGATACATTACTTTAGATAGTTAGCTAGATATCTAGCTACGGTAGCTTGCTTTAGGTTAGCTAGCTAGCTAGCTACCAAAGTACTCAATCTATGGTCGATCTTCATGTTTGCAGGGACTAAATGGCTTATCCTCACCCATTAGTCACTTTTAATAAAGCCTTCTGGAAAGTGCATGTGGAGAATAACATGATGACATTAACATTTAGCTACCAGCCACTGTGGCTAGTTGACATCCAACGTTAACATTAGTCGCCAGCCATCATTTTCACCAGCCAAAGTCTTTATGCCTCAAGTGTAACTGCAATTTATACTTAACAACATAAAAACAAACAAACAACATATTAACATATGCATGTAACATATAATTTATTCTCTCTTGAATTCAATTTATTCTCTCTTGGTTAAGTGTATTTGTGATTATTGTAAGGGCAGTGAATGTCAGATCTTGTCAACCTGCTACTTTGGCTACTGAGTTCTAAAATATACTACCCACTGACAATTTCAAACCCTTTTTGGCATTATAATCATGTCACTTCATGATTATAATGCAATTGTTTAGGTTGTCATCTACTGATCTCTTGGCTCAATAGTAGGCTATAGACTTGAGCTATCTAGATGACAGTATTGACTATCTTAGCCTACCTGGTGATTCGAAGTCAAAATAAGTGATGGCTGGCTACTCTGTGGGGTCATTTTTCCACACTGATTTTGGGATAGAAAAGAGACGCTGAGGGAGTCCAATCAGACTTAGTTTCTCAATATATATTTTTTGGGCAGAAGGGTATTGAAATAGTCTGGTGTTGACATTTTATGTTAAAGCAGTTTCAAAACACGGTGTCCCGCAATTTCCCATTTACTCCTTTTCAACTGTGCGGAATGTTTCCCCCCACGAGGGGCGTGGTTTTGCCTCTGATGACACATTACGCTCTGTCTCTATGCTCTGACCTCTATGCCTCTCTGCTGGACCCTCCTGCTGTGAGGTCTCCCGCGATGTTCCACAGCCTGGGGTGGCTCAATGCACTGCCAGACTAAGGACACCCTTTCAGTGCATGTGTTTGTTTGTTTGTGTGTGTTTGTCTGTTTGCTTGCTTGTTTGTGTGCATGAATGTGTGTGTGGCTGTGCATCTGTGTGTGTGTGTGTGTGTGTGTGTGTGTTGCGTGCTCTTGTATTGTTGTTTATCTGTCCAGAGCCATGTTGATTTCAGTTACCGATTGCTTGCCTGCCTGTCAGATAGTAAGCAGGGAAATAGGTTTGTTAGAGGCACATGCTCTCTGCCCCGATTGGGAACGCGATGGTACCCTTGGACGAGACTGAAAAGGTTTCTTTGACAGTTCGCTCATTTCACTTTGATCTTCTCCTTTAAATTGCACTTACACAAGGAGGGCAATTATGACCTCAGTCGAAGTAACAAACATGTCATTCATTGTCTACCAATGATGCACATGAGGCATTAGATTTAATCAAGAGCGCTGCCGTGGCATTACCTCTTTAATCTCTGTGCTCCATTCAGTTCTATATATACCTGAGTGCTGGAAAAAATGAGAATGTTTTTTCACCGTGGTTTTCGGAACTGGATGAGGAGGGGGTTGGGTGCTGGTCATCAGTCTGCTTTGTGATGTTCACTACCCCCCTGGCTTTACCTCTGGGTGTCCTAACTCTTTCAGCTGAGAACTATAAATGCTCTTTTACCCGTAGGGGAAAAGGCCCTGGAATCTTCTCATTTCCTCCCTGGTTGTCTTGCCTGTGACGCATGTAGCGTGTGATACTGAGCTAGACTACAGAGAGCTCTTCTCGCACATGGCGAAAGACCTGCCTCTTTCCAAATTGAACATCCTTATTTTGCATAGGCTCATGTCCAGGTTGAGTATTTTTTTCCATTTTTGTCCTTCTGGAGCAGCTGACATCTTTACAGTAAGGTTAAGCAAAAGGGAAGAAGTATACTGTCTTTACTGCTGTAGTACATGGTATCACATGTTATTGTACTGCTGTGTATCACAATTAGTCCTTTAAGCTATTGCTACTGTTTTAGTGCCCCCGGTATCTACAATATCTTAATAAATCATGCACTAAGGGTCATGCTTATTTATAATTGTATGCGCTGAATACAGTTTGTCTGCAAAACTAATGCTGTGTGTCATAGTCATAAACTGCACCTGCAGCAGAATGTTTACCTGTAGACAGTGGAAACTTTGTGCACATGGGTCACTGAACTTATTTTTGTACAAGGAAGTGGCATATCGTTATGTGGTAGTGGTATGCACCACACTGTGGTACATGTTGTATGGTGACCCTTGTACCGTGATACACAGAGGATCATAAGAAACCCTGCTGAAGCGCACTATGCATGCTTTTGTGTTTTTTTGTATATTTGTGTGTGTGTGTGTTTGTGCATGCGCACATGTGTCTGTTTGGATTAGTCTCTCTTTTTGCGGGGGCATTTTTGGTCATACCAGCAGCTGGAGCAGTTCCCTTTTATTGGAATAGCTGTGATTTTTCTTTCCCTTGTATCTCTGCCGAGTCTAGTGGCATGCTGCCTCTATGCCCCACGGCAGTTCCGGATCTGACGGACCATGCGGTCTCACACCTCGGGTGACGAGGTCACACACAGTCTCTGGCTTGCATGCAAACAGTGCTGCTTCTAAAGGGATCGACAGGGCTCATATATAGACTGGATCAGGAAAGAAAACAAACACGTCAAACACGCAGCAGATTGGTTTCCACAGAAAGGCAAAGCGGGTTCTGTGATAAAATGTTGGTTCTGTCAGGGTTATCGGTAGCCCTGCTGTTCTCCCACAGGAAGCTAGCCAGCTGATCTGTGGGAGACAGCTGTGTTTACAGTGACTTCAAATGGAAGGGAATCATGAGGCAGCGTCAGTGTAGGCCTGCCTGAGTTTACGTCTCTGCCAGTCAGAGCCTTACTGACTACAGAACGAGTGCTTCAACAGACACTGTCAGAAGTGTGTTGGCAGATTATTTCTGTGCTAGTTAGAGCATGCTGACTGAGTAGGGTGCTTCTCAGAGTCTCTGTCCCAGAGCTGAGAGCTGAGATGAGGGGGGGCTTTGACCAGAGTTCATCCCACCCCTTTTGCACTGTCCAGAAGGGTCACACAACCCCTTTGGGTGAAGTGGGAGGGGGTCAGAGGTCACATGAGAGGTGAATGGCAAGTAATTCAAGGCTGGAGAGCTGCAGGTAGCAAGTCGCACTGGAGCTCCTCCACTTGACAGCTGCTGCTGCCGAAAAGGCCTGAGGTCTGTCCCAAAGGCCACATTAATTAATTAATTTATTTTAACCAGCATAATCTTATTGTGTTCGGTTACTAGGCAGAGTTGGTTAAGACGTGTGCAGTTACAGACACAAGGTGCAAACACAGTGTAAAAATGACTTATCCAGAACAAACAATGCAAAAAATACAGTACAGTCCATGGGAATACAACAATAGCTCATTATGATTTGCACTCCACAGTTGCAATGCTGTGAATGACGTGTTTAAAGTCAGAAATAGAAATTAAATGCTTCTACTGTATTTTTTACATGTCTATGCATGTTGCATGGTTACTAAAACATTTTTCCAATTAGAGTACATGGATTAGATTACATTATTTTAAAACAGCAATATTTTGAGTGAAATTAATTGTTAATATGAAGCAATACTGCTAGGAGGGGTGGTACCTCATCTGAACTTCTGTGGGTGAGAACCCCACCAGTTTAAAATGGATAATACTGAGCTATGTGCATGCCATGCTGGGGACTGTGTCTCCTATTTCAATGTACATGTCAGAGTGGAGGAAGGCCCTTCGGTGCTAAGCTCAGGAGGTCAGGGAGGTAATTTACTGCCCTCTCTTACCTCAGCTGGTGGCCTATGTGAGCCCAGAGCTTGGTTCCCATGCTCCTTAGGACCTTTGGCTGTTAGCCCACTGCGCGGGGCAGCCTTTGAGGAGCCGAGGTCTGTGGAGGTGCCGGTTTGTGGCCTTGTGGCTCAAGGTTCGGGCAGGGTAGGCATGGGGGCTTTTAGCAGGCTGAATCCTGAACCTGTTATATGGTGTTTCACATGGGGCATCACATAGCCAGTTGCACCGACACCATTGACCTCATCCAGAAATGGACAGCGGTGTGTGTTGTAGTGATAAGGAGCAGGGCTCATAACCCAGAGGTTGCTTTCATTGTGTGTCTGAAATTTTATCACAACACCATTTGCACTTCTTTTCACCCCAGTGGATAACATCTTTAGACCTTGGCTGCTTGTAGCAGTAGCATATCTCATTTGGACTGTTAAGGGATAAGAACATGGCTCATGAAAAAACAGCAGTGTCAAAAAATTACTTGAACTTGCAGCCCTCTAGACGTGGCAAAAGTACCCTTTCCATTACTGAACACCTCCTGGCCCAGGTTCAGACTTCAGAGCCCTGTGCCCTAAGCATTTCCCATGTCCTGAGTCAAGGACATTAAACAATGGACAGCATATGGTGCAGTGGTAAAGAGAAGGGCTCTTAACTCAAGGTTCAGTTCCTCATCGGGGCATTTCTGTTGCACCCTTGGGCAAGTTACTTAACTCAAATTGCCTCAATAAATATCTAGCTGTATAAATCATCAACGTAAAAACTGTGAGCCATGTAAATTGGATAAGTTCATCTACTAATTGTAATGTAAATATAACATTGCTCGGAATATACTGACAATCTCCTCTAGCACCACATATTCTCATTGTATTCTCGCTGCTTTGCATGGTGTTTCAGAGGAAATGCTTGAAAGCTGCATTGCTATGGTTTGTACAGAAGCGAACGTCCCATGGTGTTTGAATTTGCTTTATAGTACATAGACTTCACATAATAAACCAAACCGGCCTCCACCTTAGTTCACTCACCCTTGTTTGCATTTTGGCCGTGCACAGTAAGGTAGTATTCAACTAATGCATTTCACTGTGAGAGATGTGAAGTCCCGCACCCGACGGAGTTCGTCCTGCGCCGCTGTAGACACCATTCACTTGCTAATGAGGGGCGCTGCACTTCTCCGCGGGACTCTTAACAAAGCGAGCGGGCCGTCCCCAAGCGCCCGGAATGTTCCTCGGGTCTGTGCCTCCGTCAGAATACTAAAACTGACATGGAGCAAGAGGGAAGGAGGAACTAAACAACAGTTCAGAAGCTGGGGGCGTGACGAGGAGGATTGCAGGTTCAGATCCAGACAGGACGCTGTTCTTCCACCTTTTAGAAAGGTACCTGTGCCTGCTTTACTTCAGTAAAATATCCAGGAGACTAAATGAATGAGATGTAATCCATCAACATCAGCCCGGATAAGGGCTCCTCCAAAACAAAGAAATAAATACTGATAATCATTCAAAGTTTTTTTTCTGTAGCACAGGGTGTAGTTTTGAATAGCTGTGCAGACAGAGAGGGTGCCACACAATGCCTCATGCTGGACATTTTTTAGAGGGAATCAGAAAAAGAAATAAACCTGTCTGAGCTAATTTGTGAAAAACTGAAAAAAAAACAAATTCTAACTGGGAAAAACAGATGCTAAAAATAATGAAATACTAATGAAAACTAATAGCAAATGTCCAGATTCCTGGGTTGTCTGCGTGTCTGTGGACAGTACGGGCACCAGTTCGTGGTGCTTTACGGTGATGGAGTGCAGTCCTCTATTTGATTTCAAATGAATGTGAACTGAGAATCGGGGTCAATAAAGGTTGCTTGGGGTCATCTGATACCCTGACCGCTGATCGATAACTGTGTGTCCTCATGTCGGAGTCCCTGTATGAAGCTGATGCGTCAGTGCAGTCACCAGTCCTGTGTGAACTACTGTCCAACTGCTGTGTTCACCGTCAGCGTCCGTCCAATCAAAACAGCACGGATTTCACACATTACAGGCAAAGTGTGGTTCGCCAAAGAGGATCCTTGGTGGAGTCAGTCAAACCCTTACACATTATTCTGCTTTTTCTACCCCCTGAAGAATCCATTACATCACCTCATATCACATACTCAGGGACAAGTGAAGAGCTCCATCTGCTTAGGGGTTACTGGAACCTTTGTTTGTTTATTGGTCAAGCTGTTTTCACAGAAGGAGCATGCTTTCTGCTTGGGGAGCTGGGGGAGTTTGGCACACCAGAGAAAGGGGAGGGGCGTAAAGGGGGGTGTGTCTGTGAGTCTGGGGCTTCCCCCCAATAGGGAACGTGCATGGGGGGTGTTAGCAGCAAACAGGGGATAACACATGATCACAATGCCATTGTAGGCTTGTGAAAGAGTTTCTCCCCTGTGGCAGTGTACCAGAGCCCGGAATAAAGAATTATAAAGAATCCGCCTGGCAGCTTTCTAAGAACGGGATTCTGGGGGAGATGCAGAGGAGTGCAATTGCGTGTTCTATAGGGGCCTGTGAAAGCCACGCATACACAGTCCCTATGCATAGGTCAGAAATGCTCTCACTCTATCTGACTGTGTTTAAACCTGACCAACAAAAAGCAGTTTCACTTCCCACAGTGGACTGGGTGGGATTCAAACTGAGAGGACGTTGGTTCTGGCTTGTTTGTTTGCCTCTTCTTTTGGCTTTAAAGGTGAGAGGGGGACAGCCAGACCAGCGGGTGGGAAAGTTGTGTGTGTGGGTTAGGACTTTATGTGTGTGCAGACTCTGGTTTCCTCTCGAGGCTCATCTGCAATTGATCACTGTGTGGTAGCCTCTGCTCTGATCTTTGACAGCAGATCTAAACATAACATCCATCTCTCGTTCCCTCTCTCACTCCCTCTCCCTCCCTCCCTCCCTCCTCTGTGGTTTACAGGAAGGCCGTATCTGGAGGCTGGCTGACACTGTGTGGAGCATGAGCTTCTGCCTCCAGGGCTCCATGTCCCCCAGCCTGGAACAGCAGCTGGTAAGGCAGAGCTGTGGTGACGTGGTTGGGGTAGTAGGGCTGGGTGTATCGGCAGGTCTGTTTCTCAGTCTCTCAGATGTGCAGTTTCAGCAGTGGGGTGGAGTGTGCTGTAATGCTCTCTGTAGGATATGCAGGTTTATCAGTGGGGAGGGGTCTAATGATGGGTGCGGCTGTCTCTTCAGGACGCAGAGTTTCGGCAGTACTCCTTGCGTACCATCCTGGAGCAGGACGTGCTGCTGCAGGAGGATGTAGAGCTCATCGAGCTGTTGGACCCCAGCGTCCTCTCCATGGGGTCGTCAACCTCATCTGACCACGCTCTCACAACCACAGCTCCGCCCACACCCCACCCCCGGGCCGGCCCATCCCTCTGGTACTGTCCTGACCATTGAGCACCCACCTCAGCCCCTCTCTTTCACTCCCTCTGTGTCTTCTCTCCTCTCTCCTTTCCTCTCTCCTTCGCTTTATCTCTCTCCCTTACCATTTACACTCTCTCTTTAACTCTCTTTGTGCTGCTGCTCTGGAAAGTATCGATTTCTGTTTGCTTCTTAATATCTATTTCTCTTTGACCATCTCAAATTTTAAATTGTTTTGTTAGCATGGATGCTCAACATGCAGTTTTGCTAAAGCAATTAACACAGGGTATATTAGCAGCATTCAAATTAATACTTGAAAAAAATTAAGCAGAATTATTATTATTATTATTATTATTATTATTATTATTATAAACTGCAACTAAACAAATAAATGGTGAAATTGTCATCTCCCTCTTTTTCTTTGTCTCTCTCTTTCTCTGAATTCATTCAACATACATGTGCTGTCTTATTGCCAAAGTGTAAAATTAGTAATAACAATGACAGTAATTATCCCTGTTATCTTTACCCTCTCAATCAGAGAATAAACTCAGTCCTGAATGCACTGAATTGGTGATGTGCCATTTTTGGAGCGCAAGCACCCAGTACTGGTGCTGAGGCACGCCTTGGTGCCCCCTCTGCTCCTACGCTCTCCCTCTCTCGCTCACTCTATCCCTCTCTTATCCTCTTATGCTCTTTCTGCATGTATCGCGTTCCCTCTCTCTTACTCGCTCTCTGTGAGGCTATCAGATTAATTCCACTCAGTGGGAGGATTTTTGAGCTTCATTTGACAACACCTGCAACTTTTATGGGTGCACATATAAATATATAATTTGCATCAAATATATACTTTGCTCTGTGCAGTGCTATTAAGATTAAAGTATAAATATTTTTCTTTCACAGCATGGTTTTTGTTCTGATTTAGTCAGGAGCATCAATAAATATAGAGGGCACTGTGTATATGTATGTGTGATTATATTAACACACACACACATGTATACACACATACATTATCTCTTCTTACACACACACTCACACATATGTATATTTTTAACTTGGATGTGCCAGGCTGCATTGTACCGTAGAGGTTGTGCCTAGGGATAGATGCTATAGTAGTGAATGTGTAATGTGTGATGGTGATTGGATAGTGGTGTTATTATCAGCGCTAATACTGGACATCCTTACCCATGAGACCCTCTGCCAGTGAGACATTGGTACCGCATGTGTGTGTTTGCTCTCCATACACAGGGACCTCTCGGTGCTGGCCGCGTTTGCGGCAGTGCTGGCGGCCCTGCAGGGCCCGGAGGGTGGGCCGAGCATGACACTCCTGGTGCCGTGGGCGGCGGCGCTGGCGGCATTTGTGGCGCTGCGCGGGGCGGGGCTGGTGAGGATGGCCCGGCTGCGGAGAGACATGCGGGCCCGCGGGGTTCGGCTGGAGCGGCTGGCACTCGACTGCAGGGCGCTCACTGGCCTGGCGCGCAAGTCGCTGCGGCTCGTCCAGGAGACCGAGGTCATCTCCCGCGGGTTCACACTGTAAGCGCCCTACACCTGTCTCACACATCCCCCCCCACCCCCCCGTCCTGAAACGGTCCCATTTTCACTCTCCCAGGGCTGGAGCTGCCTCTGTCTCACCCCATATGTATCCTAAAACTGTCCATTTACACACTTCCCCCTACCCCCAGTGCCGCAACTCTGTCAAATCCTCCCTCAATCTTCAAACTGTCTGTGTCAACTCACCCCATCAATACCGCAACTGACTCAATCAAATCCTCCCTCAATGTTAAAACTGTCTCTATCACCCCCCCATCAATACTACAACTGACTCAATCAAAGCCTTCCTCAGTGTTAAACCTGTCAGAGGGACAGTGTTAAAACTGTCTCTGTTAAACCCCTTCTTAGTGAGAAAACTGCCTCTGTCAAAGTCCTCATCGCTGCTTAAACTTTCTGTGCCACACTCTCCCTTCAATTCTAAAACTGTCCATGTTCCACCTGACTTCTTACCACACACCTCCCCCACGACCTTCATACACCTTACCAAACCATGACCACAACCCTCATAGAGTCCTCTGACAACCTTTCTGCTGTGACTGTGAGTGTGAAGGACGGGTGTTAAACCTACAACCTTGTGGCTACAAGCACAGTTCGCGAGCTCCTCCACCTCCCTGCTTCCCTTTTCAGACATTGGCAGTGGTCCTGTGTCTCTAGTTCCAGCCTTGCTTTTCACAGCACTCACTCTGTTCCTGCCTTGTCTGATATCATATCCTCTTCCTTCCTCCTGTGACATCATATCCTGCGTTCTGTCCGGCTCCTGGACAGTGACCGTTCCCTGTGTTGTGCCCTGACAGGTGTTGTCTGTGTATGTGTGTGTTGTCTGTTGTGTGTTGCGTGTTCGGCATCACAGTGCTGTTGTTGTGTGTTCCATTTAGGGAGTAGGTGTCGTGCATGTTGTCTATGCGTGTTATGTTTTGTGAATACAGTGTAGAAATTGCATGTCGTACCTTTTTAATGTTTTTATTGTACTTTGTCGTTGTCTAACATTTTGTGTTGTGTCTGCCTGTTGTAATTCTGGCTGGTGTGTCATATTTCTGTGGTGTTGTAGCATTTGGCTATGCGCTTTTGTTGAATTCTTGAATTGTATGTTAGTAATGCAGACATGTGTTTTGCCTGCACAGTAGTGTGACATTAAGTTGCATGTTGGCTGTGTACGGCACTGTTTTGACCATTGCTTGCTGTGTAGTGTGTACTGTTTTGAGCGCTGGGTTTATTTTAGAGCTGTGCTGTCTTGCAGGTTATGAGTAGATTTGCATTGTGTGGTGTGGGTGCAGATGTGGGTGCAGATGTTCTTTGTATGTGTAGTGTAGAGTCTTGCTTTGTATGAAATGTATAACTGTTGTGTGTTGTGTGTAGTGTAGTGCTTGCATGTTGTATATCATTTGTGTTTTGTGCAGTATGTAGCACTGCATTTGGGGTTAATTTGTTGTGTGTTGTATGCTGCATTGCACATTGTTTGTAGTGTGTTGTGTTATGTGTTATATATGTTGGGCATTGTGTGTAGTTTGTTGTATGTTGTGTGTAGTCTGTTGTGTTTTAGGTTGTGTTACATGTCATATTTTGTGTCACATGTTGTGTGTAGTATGTTGTCTTGTGTGTTGTGTGTAATATGTTGTGTTGCGTGCTCTGTGTAGTATGATGCGTTGTGTGTCGCGTGTTGTATGTTACTTGTAGTGACAGAGCTGGCCTGAGACGTCTGCACAGTCTGTGTGTAGTATGTTGTGGTGTGTGTTGAGTTTAGTATGTTGCGTAGTGTGTTGTTTATAGTATGATGTCTTGTGTGTTGTGTGTAATATGTCGTGTTGCGTGCTCTGTGTAGTATGATGCGTTGTGTGTCGCATGTAGTATGTTACTTGTAGTGACAGAGCTGGCCTGGGACGTCTGCACAGTCTGTATCACATTTCACTTCTCAAGTTTGCTCGACAGGGTCAGTGCGGCCTGTCCTTTCAACAGAGTGGGGCAGCAGCGTGGCCAGCAGCTCCTGGGCCTGCGGAAGGCCTCATACCGGGCGCTCCGCGCCGCCTTCAGGGCCTCCCGCCTGGCCACCTGCCATATGCTCAAGTCATATCCTTCAGCTGGGTGGCATGGCAACCACTGCAGGAAACCGGGTCACCCCGCCCAGGGTGGTCCAGAGCACAGGGCCCGGAAAGATCCACTCAGCCCGCCTATCCTCCCTTTCCTCCAAATTCACTGCCTCACTGCCTGTCTCATCTGCTCTCTCTCTCTTTCTCTTTTGCTCTCTCTCCCCTTCCTCACTTAAGGGGCATGCTGTCTCTTTGGACTCTTTCTCTCCCCTTTCTCTTACTATCTGTCTGTCCTAACCCTTATCCCTACCCTTATGCTAAACAAAACTCTAACCCTAACCATAACCCTAGCCGTAACCCTAACCCTGTAACTAACCGTAGCCCTTACCCTAACCTTATAACTAACCCCAACCTAAACCCTAACCCTAATCCTAACCCACCCATCAGGGTTCTGAATTAGGTCCTACCCAAGAACTAATTAACCAGGCAAAAAGTCAACTCAAATTACACCTGAAGAAGTCTGAGACAAGGCGAAACGTTGTGCACATTCTCCCTCACCTAACCCTAATCCTAACCCTAGCCCTTACCCTAACCTTGTAACTAACCCTAACCCTAAACCTAAAACACCCTTTTCCTCCTTTTTCCCCTTATTCACTCACTCTTACTTCTTTGTATCTTTCTTTTTCTTCTTTCTCTGTTCCTTTCTCTTTTTTCTCTGTCTCCTCTATTTTTCTCACTCACTCACTCATTTTGTTTTTGTCTTTCTCACTATCTTTGTCGTTCTGTCTTTGTTGCTTTGTCCTGTCTTTGCTCTCTTTGTTTCACACACTAACTCGATCTTTCTCTCTCTATCTCTCTCTCTGTCTCTCTGTTTCACACGCTAACTCTCTCAGCGCATTGGTAAGGATTCTGTGCTTCGCCAGAGAGTGCAGTCACAGCTTTGCTGCCGTAGTCTGATGGGGATTGTGAGCTCTCTCAGCTCATTACTCTGAAACATTTGGACACCTCTCAGAGCGTGGCATAGACGTAAACCCGCAGCCACTCTGTAGAGTGTGTTTCAAGGGAAGACGCTCACTGCACACTGATTACACACGCTGACTGTTGCATTTTTGTAGCCTCGGCTTCAGAGTCAAATGCATTTCCCTTAACCCTCTCCGCCACCTATCCCTTGGATTCGGAAATTGACAATGTGACGAATTACGTGTCGACAGTCCCCCTGAAGGAGCTAGGCCTGGGCCTGGGGGAGGAGGATCTGACTGACGAGCAGGTGCAGGAGCTTACAGATGACTACAGCCTCCCTGCACTCAAGGTGAGCGCCCCTCACCTGCAACGCCCCGTGGGCGTCTGTGTGTCCAGTCTCATCCGTACCTGTACACCCCATTTATTGTCATCAGTGCCTGTAATGTCTGGGATGTCTTGCTAGTATTCTCTTTGTCCGTGTCCTACGTTTCACACACTGACTCAATCCCAGTCTCCACTCACTCCATCTTGCGTCCTCGCTTCTTCCCAATTCCACCCCTCCCTTTTTATCCCCTCTTCCTCCTTCTGTCTGATTCCCATTGGTCCCCTCCTTCTTCTGTCTGATCCCCATTGGTCTTCCTCTCCTTCAGGCTGGTTCCCATTGTCCCTGGAGCTCTATTCACATAGACAGTGTTTTTGTCTGTATCTCTGCTGTATTTGCTGTGAAGCCCTGGGTGGTGATCTGCTGTGATCTGCTTCACACAGCAACTTTGTTGGCTTGCCACAGTTTATTGAACAGTAAAATGTTTCTGGGCGGTAATGCAAGCTTTCACTTGGATGATACTGAGTGATTGTGTGAAAGTCAGTACTGTTGTAGGGCTGCAGGAATCCTCTGCGAGTGCGAGGCTTATTGGGCGCCGCACGGCTGTCTGTTTCAGGGAATTGTGGGAGATGCTATCTGCAGTAGTTCCCGTAAATCATGCCGCTGACCTCTGTTCCCATAGAGACCGTCCCCATAGTAACACTCATATTTTCACCACCTGCCCGCTTTGTTCCTCAGTTACTTATCCAGTGTGACTTCCAATAAAGAGAACAGAAAACTATCTATCTAATTTAAGAGAAGGACAGACCAGGCTAACACTCCCAGACCAGCAATTACATGCACAACACCATTCAAGCATCATCACAAGTTATGAATCTGAAACTAGACAGCCTAGAAAACTATGGGAAGTCATTAAGTACATATGCTACCCAATATCACAATGTCACTAAATCACAAAATCCATAATTCATGGCATTAATACCAGTAAATAAGCAGCAAGTAATACAAGCAGTGTGAGTAGCAGGTTCTGGGGGGTGGGGATTGAAGGGGAGCTGGGGTGCAATCTGAAGAGGTGGGTCTTTAGTCTGTTAAAAATGACCAGTGATTCTGCTGTCCTGATCACAGTGTCAAGTTCATTCCACCGTGGGGGGAATGGTACATTCATGCGTCATGGCCCCAGTTCAAACCTCAGTGTTCGCCATCACTGTTGATGTTTCTAATTTAGCTCCCAATATGGCAGACATTTGTATGAAAAAGGTCACAGTGTCCCTGGCTTGTGAAGTCGTACCCTGGCATTGCCATGGTGTGTTTACACAGCAACAGTTTGAAGTGCTTCCTTAAGCCATGCCCATTCACTGATTCTTGGTTAACTATGCAGACAGTTAACGATGACAGCAGGGCTCTCTGATTGGGTCCCACCTCTACTTAGCAAGGTCCCTACTAGTATCCATTCAACGGTACAGAATGGGACAAGGGATCAGAAGTTGTCTGTCAATCAATACAATCAGAATCCCATCTCCAGCGATGTCATAGTGATGTCATATGTCATCTGCTCCTGGGTCATGTGATCAGTAAGCACCTTCACCAGGGCATGATACACAGACAATTAGGGCCATTTTTACTGGATCTCCAGCACTCTCTTCCAATGACATGTAGTCCAGAGATGTGCTTATTGAGATGAACAACATGTGGAGCAAGATGTGCTAATATAATACAAGAATTAAATGGGGTACTTATATTTTACTGTAATTTTAATACAATTAAATACAATATTTAATAATATTTAATACATGTATTTAATATTTAATACAATTTACAAAAGGAAATCACACCTTCTGTTAACTGTCTGCTTTTCTGAAAGTGCTTAACCCATTTTTAGCTGGATTAGGGGTCACCTTGAAAAGGTGTGTGGTGTGGCAGGCTGCAAAATCTTCATGGGAGAGTTCTGATGGAGGGGTGAATGGTATTTTAACACAATTATTCAGTCAGACTTTTTTGGGGTTTGACTGTTCCCTGCATTAAACATTTCAGTCCATGCCAGTCATACACTGAACCTTTAGGGTACAGGCTGCAGAGGGCAGAGGGTAGTGACAGTTGGTACACAGTGGCATGGTCTGTCAGAATGGGAGATGAAACCACAGAGGTTTCACTACTTAGGACAGCTCAGGATTGCTACCCATAAGGCAGTGCTGCGTGGTCAACATTAACAAATCCTTTGTGTATTTCTGAGCGTGTATTACAAAACAGTGAATCTGATTTCTCACAAATCCTGGACTGATGAGCATGAATTGTTAAATATCCAGTCATTCATTCCTCCTGATTGATTCATTCTTCCTCTGTGCATTCTTTTCCTCACTTTCCAGGAACTGTTATCATACTTTAGTCTTTAGTTCTTCCTGGATAGATCTTTAACCGTGAGCACAGTTGAGTGTGCGCCGGCAGTCACTGCTGTCTGGGCTGAATTCCAGCTCGCTGTGAGAGCCACTTTGCGAACTTTGCCCTTTCCTCTTTGTGCTGATTGTCCCTGTGATGTTGTTGTCCGTGAAGGTGCTCTTCCAGCTGTGGATGGGGCAGAGCTCTGAGTTCTTCCGCCGCCTGGCCCTACTGCTGTCCCCTGGGCGGGAGGACCAGAGAGGGAGGGGTGACGGAGCCAAGCAGGGGGAGCAGCCGCTCGCCCCACCTGCACACCGGGCCGTTGCCGAGGTGACGGGGCCATTCCAGCACACCCTCTCGGGCTGCCTGGGTGACCTGCAGCGCAGCTACGACTTCCACCGCTACTTCGAGATGCACCACCAGCCGCAGGCATCTGACCGCGCCCGCCGTGCCCGGCAGAAGTGCCGCGAGCTCAACACCCTTCACACCTCCGTGCGCAGCCTGCAGCTCCACCTCAAGGCCCTGCTCAACGAGTACGTACCCCTGACCTTTAATGTCCGACCCTGCCCTGTCCCGTAGCTTCACCTCAACTTCCTGCCACAGATGTTCTATGTAATTGCCAGGTATTCAGCTCTGGCGCTCCTGTCATCCTCCATCTGAGAGGGTACCTGGGGGTTCTAACGCTGTCTGTTTTGCTGTGCTAGCTGTGGATGTCTTGTTTTAGACCACACCTCCCTCAAGAATGTTCATAACAAACCAGCAGATGAGATAGGATTCAGAACTTTCAGTGTGATGCACAGTTGGCTGATTATCTGGTAATTATAAATAGAATATCTATGGTCCAATACCAGGATAATGTTTTGTCCTTCACCTCAAGGCCCTCTTCTGCAACTTCTTGTCATAACATTAATGCCTCTATTTCCCACCTGCAGCTGCCCCAGCTGTTATTGCAAACCTTGCTTAGCTGAATTTTTGTGTGAACACACTCCCTTCCTCAGCATTCGCCGATTCCCAGTCCAGTTTTGTTCTGTTCTGTAACCCAAAGGCCCTGCTAAATGCATACAGACCACAGCATGCCTCTTCCCAAAAATCTTGACTCTTGGCCATGCTCTGCCCCATGGCTTTGTTATCAGATTGTGGCAGCTGCTACCTCTCTGGCGCATTAAAACTCTGACCCCCTGCCCCCACTCTGTGCTGTAGCTCAGCGAACCCCCCCCCCCCCCCACTTATCTGAGTGTAAGGCCCTGCTGTTAGCTGCCAGACTCCAGGAGCAAGCAGGAGCGGGTCTGTTTATTTTCTTTCCTCTCGGGAAGTGCAAACAGAAAATGCACTTCAGCGCTCCTCTGCTACGGGCCTCTGAGTGCTGCTCTTCCCAGCACCTGGAGCGCTTTGTCATCACAAGGCGAACGATTCAAGATTCATGACCCGGCAGATAGACAAGTGCTAACTGGATGGGCTCATCTTGTTTTTTATTTCCCCAGAGGAGGGGTGTCATGATTGATGATTTCTTTTTTTCATGTGCATCTGGGAGTCTAGGCTAAGTGCATAACACAACATATGGAGAGTCTGGTGAATTTACATTAGAGTGAATCATTGCCCTTTAATGCTATGATGTTGGTTGTGCACAGACGATATCTGTTGAAATTACCTGTCTTTTGAAGACTTAAGTGCAGTACAGTATGTATAGTGTCTCTTTACCCATCCTACTGATCCCTCCTATTTCTCTGGGTGTCCTCCTCACCTGCACTCCCCCTGAAATGATGAAGGATGATCATCCTGGAGGACGAGCTGGAGAAGCTGATGGTCTCCCGGGAGACGGTGGAGACAACGTGCGCGGGGTACCAGATGCTGCAGGACAGGCTCCGCCTCCTGCAGCCGCACATGCAGGCCAGCTCTGCCTGCTGGGACGAGACCGTGGCGCAGGTGGACCGCATGCTGAACCGCGCCGCCAACTGCCCAGGTGAGACACGCCGTGCACAGGTGAGGCACACACAAGGGAGAAGAGCTCAGGTGAAACACATGCAGACAGGTGAGACATGCACAGGGGAATAGAACACATATAAGACATGCATTACGTTACATTACGTTATTGGCATTTAGCAGATGCTCTTATCTAGAGCGACTTACATTTACAGTTACAGTTTTTTACAATGTTATCCATTTATACAGCTGGATATTTACTGAGGCTATTGTGGGTTAAGTACCTTGCCCAAGGGCACAGCAGAGTGCCCCAGCAGGGAACCGAATTGGTTACAAGTCCTGCTCCTTAACCACTATGCTACACACACAGGTGAAAAACATGCGTACAAGTAAAACATGTACACAGGGATGCACACAGGGCATTAGAGTACAGGTAAGACATGCACAGGTGAGGTGTGAACATCAGAAGGCATGCACACTCCAGACACACAGCTAAAACACTCAAATCAAGTGAGCATAGGTCAAATGCACAAGCAAGAGGCCAGCCGTCCAGTTCTGTAGGAGAGGGGCCTGCTATGTCGGTGAGGGATGTCTGTGCAAGCGGGCACAGAGAACCAGCTTTTCTCTGTGTGAATTCTCTCCTCACAGTTCACAAGACACACCAGGTATTCTCTGCTCATGATCTCCAAGTGACGTTCAGAGATGAAGTGGTATACTGGCCCTGTCATAATATTACGTTTTGCATCTGTACTGGAGGTGTGTCCATTTCACAGAGCAGCTGAGTCCTGACCCTCCCGTGAGGGGCTAGTCTGGTTTTCATGTGTTTCTTCGGTTTGTTATTTCAAACTGAAGTGAGAGTATTTTAGTATGTTGTATAAGTTGGTTGTTTCAGTTTGTCGTTGAAGTTTGCCATTTCAGTGTATTGTTGCAGTGTGTTTTGGTTTCAGTATGGTGGTGATACTGTTATTTTGTGTGTTTTGCATTGATATAGCATTTTGCTTATACACCTTCCTTGTCCACAGTGATGAGGACAATTCAGAACAGAAAAGGATTCATTTCCATTCACTGTGGTCATATTTTGATCAGATAATTACTGTGGTCTTTAGTCAGAGGTCAGGAGTGTACGGAACTGAACAGAAAGAGCGAGTAAGAGGGAGGTTAGGGAGAGGGTGTGGCCTACTGTTAATACGGGAAATCGGGTGCTGTTACTCTCCCCACTCTCCACTCTGTGTAGAGCCTGCGGGGGTGTTTGTGTTACTCACTTACGACTGCAGCACGTCAACACCATCACACTCAGCTCTCTTTTATCATTGGAGATGCAGCTTCACACACATGCACACTCAGGCACGCACACACACATTCTCCATGATGTTTCCATCTACATGAGCTTTCTCAACGTGGGTACTGCGTATTAAAATATGGCTGCAGGAGTCTCAGAAACTACAAAAACTTCATGGCAAATGTAACTTTGTTAGCTAGCTGCTGGCTGAGCATACTACACACTAGCTAGATGCTGTTGAAGATTAGATTACTGAATGTGCAACTTTTTTACATGACACATTAAAAATCCCTTGCACTCACGGCTCAGGGGTTTGGCCATTGAAATTCTGTTGTGCCGTGAGGTAAATGTTTGTTTCATGTCAGCACTGGCAGCTCCAGTAGACATATTGATGTGGGAGTGACAGAGACAAACACCAGAGCTGGTTCTGTAATCCAGCATTAGCAGAGATACAGCAGTGAGGGATCTCAGCTGCCACCGTCTAAGCAGGTTGATCTGTGAGGTCACTCAGGCCAAGGTATTCCTTAGAACACAGGCACATGTGTGTGGGCCCACATCACTTCACCCAGACGCCTTCACTTGCACGGATGAGGCCTTCAGTCCCGTCCCCTCGTCGTTCGACCCCGTGTCTGATGGCCAACACGAGGGATTGTCCTCAGGCTCCCTGCAAATCAAGTTCCAGTTCCAGTTCCAGCTTCAGTGTAGTGGAGATCAGAGAGAATGAGCTGCGGGGGTTCCCTGTCATTCAGGGTGTTGGGGGGCAATTTGAGCTGACCGCTGAGGGGTCCCATTTCAGACAAGACTTAGCCCGATGGGCAGCATGTAACTGACAGTAACAGGCCCTCACCCACCCACCCACACACACACAACCGAGTTCTTTTCTCAGAGGTGATTAAGAAGTAGGTAAGAGGTATAGGGTGGCTGTCACTCCTGAAGGCATTTCTGCTGCCCAACTACTGTCACTCAGCAGTGAGCTGAGTTGAGTTTCTGTCCATTCTGCTTACCATTTTCACTAAATAAGAATCAAATCTCCTGTATTTATTTGTTGAAGATTAAAATTCATTAATCATTTGTGATCAATATAACTCAAAGCCCTATGTACTGCTATTGAATAGACACAGAGGGCACAGGGGACAGGCATATGTTTCCACTTATCCTGACAGGCGAGGCGTAGGCTGTGATACGCACCGCACATCTGGTGTGCTTCAGTGAAGGCGGCCTGCGGGGGCTTTCTGTATCAAAGGGGCAGTGGATAAGGTAACAGTCATTCGCAGGTCGCGCGCACTCAGGGCGGACCCCCGATATTTCACAGGGAAAATATATATAATATCACATATGTGCCGAGCGGACAGCCTTATCCACAAGGATCTTGCTTCCTGTCCATTTACTGTTTCCCACACTGTATTAAGGGCTTAACTCAGGCGTGCAGCAATGCTCACCCGTGGTTTGAACCTGCTCTGGAGGTAGTCTCCCCCTCATCATGTGCCCCTCATCTCTCTGTTATCACCGGGCTCATCTCCTGGGTGGTTCCGAATGTTTTCTCCAGGTCTTTTTAACTGTCAGGAAATAAAACTCTGCTAGAGGGGTGGGGGTTGTGGGGGTTGGTCTGGTGTGGCAGCTCCTTATATAGGCAGGTGACTGCTTTCAGCTCGCTCCTGCTGTGTAAGTGCTGACAGCTTTGCTGGTTTGAAAGGGGGCAAAGTGGCTGCTTTCGCCACCTGGGAGTAAAAGGATGAGGGCAGGGGATGAGTTAAGGGTGTTCTCATTGGTGGTGTCTCAAGTGAAAGAGTTAAAAGGAGGTGCAAGCTGTCTTTCTCTGTTGTATACCAATTTTCCTTTGAAGGCCTTTTTTTTGTTTTCTTTTTTTTTTGGAGTGATAATGTTTTCAGAATGAACTATATTTAGTCTGTTAATGAATACTCCGGTTATATGACATCATAATGTCCCAATAAAGTGGGGCTAAAACTCAAACATGTTCCCTTACCCACCAATGATCTTCCTTTTTGGTACAGCAGAAATGGCTTTTCTGCGGACTCTAAAGGCAGAGTTAGAGCAGCAGGTGACCCATGACTGCACTGCTGTGAGGAAAGGGATGCTCAATGATAGGGGGTGCGTTTTATGAAATGAGCCCTCTCTTCCGCAGCCAGTGGGCACTAAATGCTGCACTGTGTAAAGTAAGTGATTAATGCTGTTGATGAATTGGACATGACACAGTCACCTAAGCTAAACATGCAAATGTACGTAGTTGTGGGTTTTCTTTTCATGGGTTGTTTTTGGTTGTTTTATTAAGGTTTTATTTTTGGGTTTCATTAGGCTTTGGTATGTGTTCTCTTTTACAACTTGTTTTGGTCTTTCTCATCTGTAAATATGTAAGTAGTACCATTTACAGGCTCTTTGTTTAAAAAGCACGTAAAATAAAAACAAAGTCTCTCTCTCCCTGTCCCCCCCCCCCCCTCTCTGTACTGTGGTACTACATGTCCTCAGAGCTGGACAAATCAAACACCTTGAGTGTTAACATGGCCAAATATTGAAAATTGCCCCCACTTCCAGATTATGTGATCGTCATGTTCCTCCAAAGCCAAACTATTTGACATGCAAAAAGCACTGCAGTGATTTTTTGATGTAGCTGTTTTGTTCAGTGCTGTCACAGACAGACTCACTCCCTGTGGTCTGAATGCCTTTGACAGGAACACCCGGAGCTGAGGATGAGAAGGCTCCCCCAGTGCCGCCCCCTCCACCCCGACCAGTCACCCTCATCCAGGACAATGACCCTGTCCCAGAGGAGCAGGTAGTAAAATGGAGGGGTTATTGGATCATTTAAAGTGGTTTTGACTTGGTGGCAAAGGTGACTTTTTCAGTATTTCGCATTTGTCCATTCTTATGATCAAAGTCGGTCAATTTGAATGGATTTGTTATAGTGGATCTTTATAGTTCAAGAGCTACAAAATACTGGACATGAACTGGATTTCTGCTTCAGAGAATGCAAGTGCTCAGATTCGTTTTGCATTCACATGCCCTGTGGCAGGGCGTGACCTGTTGAGCTGTTCCGGTGTCTGCTATAAATGTCTGGACTGGTCAACAAAGTAAGGGATTGATTATTCATGTCTGATGTAATGGTGTGTGGCAGCTGTCTGAAAAGATTCTGCAGGGCCTATAATTATACCTCCTCAGGCCAAATTGAGGTTCTCTCTGTCACTGTGTTCCTGCGCAGCCATCTTGGCTTAGAGCGGCACCTGTTTCCTATTTTCTGTGTGAAATCGATATGCAACGGGTCACCACTGTGGCGCACAAAAGAGGAGCCATTTTTTCAATACCGTACGACTTCTGACGGAATTGAAGATGTGCAAAGATAGGATATGATATCTATCTGCAGAGTGACAGCATGGGCAAGAAACACAACACAAAAAAGGGAAGTGATAATACACATCAAAATATATTTATTATATTTATTAGTAGACTGCACATTCTAACAGGGAGGTTGTAGTTAGCTGTGGCTATTAGGATATGAAGAATTGTTTTGGTGTCAGTGGGTTTGTGTGGTGAGAATTGGTCTGATTTCTGAATCCACTCAAGGAATTTAAAATATGATCAAAATTCAATGATAAACAGAGACAAACAGAGATTCAATGTGTGAGTCTGAGGAGTTGGATTAACAGAGAGAGAGAGAGAGTAGCTAGGACCTGATAAACAGATTGTGCAGAGACAGAGTGCAGAATTCGGCATGAAGGCATTTTTGTTCGGTCCAGGAGGCACTTCGGGTATGTGAGCTCTGCTCTCTGATTTGCCAGGAGCTGGAGGCGTATGTGACGGACTCGGACTCAGACGGGGAGTGGCAGGGCTCGCTGCGGGACCTGCTGTCCCCAGAGGAGAGGGAGCGGCAGCGACGGCAGAGGGAGGAGTCTCGCCACGTCCTGCTGGAGCTCAAGTCCGTGCTGGGGCTGCGCGCCTCTGAGGCCGAGCGGCAGAGGTGGAAACAGCTGCTCTTCAGCGACCGAGGTGTGCAGATACGCACATACGCACGTACACACTGACACATGCATACAGACATACGTACATGCATACAGATACATATACATACATATATACACACTCCTGCGCATACACATGCCATACATATACATATACAGACACATCCACACATGCATGCATACCAATACATATACATGTATACACAGACACACTTACAGATACATGTACTGATTCAAACAAACAGAAATGTACATATACACACTCACACATACACATATGTGTAAACACTTACTGACATTGGGCATTGACATACATAAACACACCCACACATACACACACTTTTACATATCCATGAATGCATATGCATATACACACACATTCATGCACTCACACTCAGGCTCTCTGTCTGTCTCAGCTGCCCTGACTGCAGTGCCTACCGAGCCCCCAGAACCTCACAGAACCTCTGACCCAGTGGACATACTGGCACCAGAGAATGAGGAGAACCACCATGTGGAGGACCACCAAGAGGAGGAGGGGGAGGTGGTAGAGGAGGAGGAGGGGAGGGACAAGGAGAACCCTGCCCCTGCCACCACAGAGACGGAGTTCTGCTGTGGGCAGACAGAGGTGGGTGAGGAGAGGGCCCACCCACCGGCCTCCGATGTCGCAGAGGGGACGGTGCACTACCAGTACGACGGCTTGGCAGGGGAGGAGGTGGAGGCGCAGACTGACGGGATGGAGCACCGCCCCCTGGTGGCCAGAGTCCCCGCCCTCTCCGTGATGGACAGGCTGACAGAACTGCATGGCTCAGCTGCCCTCAGCTTCAGCTCCGCCCTCGCTGCCCAGGTGGCAGCCCGCTCGCACTCCTTCACCAACATGGAGGAGCAGACCTTTGGAGACAAGGACGAAGATGAGGAAGAGGAAGGGGAGGGGCCAGGGGAGGTAGAGCAAGAAGAAGAGACCTCACAGCCCAGGAGAAGGAGTCAGGAGGATGACTAACATGTAGTGTACAGCCAGGATATTTATTTGAGTTATTTATTGAGATTCTGACAAATACCCGGTTAGATTTTTGATTTTGTTTTGTTTGTGGTGTATTTAGACACATCATTTGAGTTTTTGAGACAATTTTCATGCTGCACTTCTTCTATTTCCCTCTCATTTGTGAGACAAGAAGGCTGTTCTTTGGCAGCCCATCGCTCTACCAAACCACTGCGGCCCTCCTGAGCCATGCCTCTGTCATTACCCGCTGTCCCACAATCCCTCTTGGCTGCCATCACACAGAGACCCACTTGGCTCTCCTCTCCCGAAGGGACACCACTTCAGAATGGAGCTTGACTGAACCCATTCCAAACCCAAAACTACACATGTCAACAGTCTTTGGGTGTCATAAGCACATGTTAAAATTCAACCGTCCAGAGAGGCTTGGTATTCAAACACATGGGTATTTTACTGAAAGTCTAGACACTTGATTGTTGATTCTCAGCATTTTGTTTACCACTTGAGTTCAGGAATCAGGTACAATGCCTACATTTGGTCTCAAACCAGTTTGCAAATTTTTTCCATTTTTTGTTTTCGTCCAAGAAATGAATTCTGCCTGTTCTATAATTCTGATTATTATTGTTATATAATGAAATGCAAAGTGTTGGGTTTGTTTGAAAGATAGGGCTGAGCTGTTTTCCAGCAGTGCAGAATTCTCAGGTACACCTCTGGAACCACTACACTGAATGTAAAGTTACTGACTATACATCAACAAACGGGTGAATGCGTTTGTATGTCTTGTTTTTTTTTGCCCCAAGGAAACAACCTTCACTTCACCCCCTTGCCTTGAGTGAGCCTCCTGGCTTTAACTACTGTTTTGTGTGTGTGTACGTGTGTGTGTGTGTGGGCAGGGAGGAGTTTTACACTACAAGTTAACCTCCTGAATGTTTCAAAAGAAAAACCTTTTCCTTTTCTCTGAAGATTCCGAGATTACAGGTCATGTTCCAGCCTAGTGACAGCATGTCTCTAACATTGTCATAGGACTGCCTCATGGGTACCCCGTTGGAGCGAAGCTGAAATCATTATCCAGGGGTAGATCCAGACTACGCAAAGCTCTTACTTTGGCAGCATGTCCGCATTTTATGTTCATAGGCTGTTTTCAGGCTGTTAGCGTGTGTGGGTGGACACGGTCCGGCGGTGGAGAGACAATGTTTTTACTGTCAGTATTTTATCGTGGGTCAATCCATTTACTCAGAGATATGCTGCACTGGATGTGCAGTTTATCCTGAGTGTCCTGCAACACAGCACATTTCACAGTCCATTCTGTGAATTAGTCAGCTCTCAAGGGAAAACCTGACCTCGGAGGAAGCTGGAACACCTGGCCTCTCGCGAACTGGAGCTGTACTGAGGAGACTGAACCTCAAACTGTCCACACGCCTCGCTGACATAGCGCTTGATGACATCATAGTCCTGTGACATTCATTCCTTTTCCTTGACCAAAGTCTTATAAAAAATTCTGTTGTATCTGCATACAGAAGGAACAGAATAACATTCGTTGGGCTAGTTTTTTGTTTTAACACTATGTCACAATGGCTCAAAATTAAGTGTAAACATTGTATTTTCTTGGTGGTCCATTGATTTTGCAGTGTGAGGATGATGGAGAACACTGTGTAGCTGTCTCTAAGAGACAGGAGGACAGATGGACATTTCACCAGTGAAGCTTCAACTGTTCCACCCTTCGTGTGCTGGTATCACTGAGACAAAAGCCTCGGACTCAAGCAGTGCGCGTTTGTGCTGTACTGCTTTTGGGATGAGGGACATGATACCTCACAGACCTCTCTGCCACTCCACCCTGTCCTGGCGATGCTACTGCGTTCCACTTTAAAGTGGACAGATTGGGGTCTTCAAAAAAGGAGGGGCATGGATTTCATGACCCCTCCTCCAGCGTGGAACTGCCCTGCTTGTTTCTGTTTTGATTGGCTGTGAAAACTGACCGTCACCACAGCAGCACCAATCACAGTGCGCCGTGGCCTCCTGCCCCTATAGTGTACATGACATAGATAGTCTCTTCCTTACCACCCCGTTGGCCTTGTCCATTTGGTCTCACCTTTTTTCCTCTTCAGTCATTTGTTGTTCCTATATTTTATTTGAGAAATAAAATAACATTTTAAGAATTTTCATTAGGCCATCGCTGCCGAGACTCCTGTAGTTGTTTGTGTGTATTTAATATGCACAGGGCCTATGTTGAAGCCAGTTTGGGCGCCAGCCCTTTGTGGGCTGCTCTCAGTGGGAAGGAGGGGATAAGCACCAGGGAGATCCTCTCAGGACACAGTAGTTAGTACCTGCTCACAGTGGGTCATGTGGCTGATGCCTTAACAGATGGTGCTGTGAAGCAGGAAGCCCTCTGCCCTCAGGCTGCTAAGTCCTACCACAGTGTTCAAAGACTACAACAGGCTACTATAGAGAGTTCACATACTACAGAATGCTACCATAGAGTGTTCACAGAGTATAGAATGCTACCACAGAGTATTCCTATACTACAATATAGGACCATAGATTATTTTCAGCCGGAATGGAACAAGCAACCATAGACCATGGACCCAGAGTCACACAGTGAAAGATCTCCTGGCCCTGTCACTTTCACAGTGAGATTACTAATGATGTTTCAAGGACTTGGGAATGTTCTGCACATACTGCCTCTTAAGAAGATGAAAAATTAAAGTATGGATCCCTGGAGTTTTAGTTTCATTTAGTGTTGAGGAGGTCCTGAGCAGGACAGGTGAGTGTCTGTCACAGGGTTGAGGTCTCCTCAGATAGGAGGTGTATGCAGCATTCGCCCTGGTCCACTCTAGCTGGTGTCTTCTCTAATGGTAGTTTTGTTCTCTATTTTCACTAGTGTCCCATTCTGGTCCATGTGCGATGCAATGCAAGCCACTTTTCAGACTGCGCTAGAGACACACATGCAGGCTAACAAAGGAGTCTTGAGTCCATGCTGGTTCATTTGCATGCAACTTAGAGTCCCCTCCCAAATGTCAATGTAACTCAAGCTAGACCTACAGAGAGACAAAAACAGGGCCCCAAACCTCACACAAATCCATGCAGAAGGGTCCCTTTAGATGGTTTTTCTCTGTTATCTGGGTTATAACTATTATTGGTCCTGATGGAATTTAATGCACTGAGACAATTCAGGCGCTTGAGCAAGAAAGACATTCCTTAAGGCAATAAGCCACCCGAGAGGTAAGCTTACTCTTGAAGGGATCTCCAAAACCCTGTTCACTAGGGTGACCTACCTGGATATCGAAGAGAGTTAAGAGAGGAGGTATTAAAGCATCTCTTCAGCAGGACGGGGTTTGAATGCTGTACCCCTGAGGGAGGGCTCGGAATTAAGAATATTGTCTGACAACAACCCCCCCCCCCTTCCTGGAGAGGGTCCCATTTTGAGAGAGAGAGAGCTGAAAAGGCTGGCAGGCAGAGGGAGATTGGATCTCACAAAGGAAAGAGGAAGGGGTGGGGCCTGTGTTGGAAGAAAAAGGTGAGGTTTCTTTCAGGGGCATCACAGATGCCATCTCTTCAAAAGGTCTGGTGGCTGAGAGACAGACAAAGAATAGCTTGGAGAGCTAGTAAAAAAAAAAAAAACAACTTGAGTTACAGACATTTTAAGGTGCTGATCTCATTTTTAGCATACCAAAAGTCACAGGACAGCAGTAATTAAGAATAAAGAATAGTAGTTAATAGCTGTTAGCAGTTATGTTGTAGTAGTTAAGAAGTATTAGTTAAGAATAGAGTAGCAGTTAAGAATATTCTTAGGAATTAATATTGCCATGGCTTTGGTCTTAATGATTGCTTCCACGCAGAGACTGAACACGCAAAGACTGTCTACTAATTTCCAATCAAACGCTGGTTGCACGGTGCTCCACTCCACAGCATTATTAAGCTTCACTACTGAATGTGTCCATCCTGCCCTAATTCTGCATGCCAGTTTATCCCAGTGATGTTCTAATGTGTCAAGGACAGGGCTCTGTGCTGGCCACTGCAATATTCCCAAGTTATTTTCTTCAAACCAAGCGTAGTCACACCCATTTTCCTACGATTGAATGGGGTGTCAACTTGACTTTTGGTAAGGTAGTATATATTTCAGTGCAGACCCCTACAGAGAACTAAAGAAAGCATGCTGGACTTGTACCTATGGATAAACCTAGTGTATAGCTAATATTTAACATGAAATTAAATGACCTTTTTCCATTCTTGCTGGTATTTCATTTGTCTGATTGTGTCAGGATCGGAGATCGGGACACAAACGCGGACCACAGGGTATACGGATCCAAGCGTTTAATTGGAATCGGTAGGCAGTTCGTGGTACAGGGACAGGCAGGGTTCGAAAACACGGAGAAGCAGTCCGGGGGCAGATCCAGAAACGGTAATCGGGGCGGGCAGAGTCAGGAACCAGGCAGGCGAGTGGCGTCAAATAGATCCGAATCGGCAGGCAGAAAACAAAGTCAGGAATCAGGCAGGAACGGCAACAGCAAGCAAATCACGGGAACTAAATGCGGGGACTAGACAGGAAAAAGCACTGAAACGAACTAGCAACAAGACAGAGACACGCAGGGAAGATATAGGGCTGGGGTGACAAGGCAATGGGATGCAGGTGAGCAGGCAGGCAGGTGCAGGTAATGAGGAGATCAGGTGGGCATAGACCAGGCAGGGAGCGGGGCGGGGCTGGAACACAAGGAAAACAAAAGCACCGCGGCTTAAGGGGGCGGAGCCCTGACAGATTGTCCTGAAATCCCTTCCAACACCATTGCTAACTTAAAGTACAGGATGACATAAGCACTCAGTTTACAATTGGAAATCGTCAGTGGATCTGTACTCACAGAAAGAATAGTCTGTCAGCGCTGGATAAGGACGTGAGTCTGGTGCATAAACAAGATACAGCCTGTTCTGTTTTTCCAGGTTTGAGCCAGGTTATCCCAATTAGACTATAGCTGTTTGGCCTTCTTTGTTTTTGGAGAAGCTGACCAAACACTGTGGCCCTAGGCTCTAATTTAATCTGAACTGTGCTGCACCTGCTCAGGGAACACTAGTGAAACTGGTATCACTGATGGAAGGCTGTTGAAACAAACTGTTGTGTGTTTCTAAATCGGACATTGATTTATATTTTGGTCCATTTGTTTGAGTCTATCCTATCCAGGTTGACTTACACTGCTTGGATTTTTACACATTATCCAGTTTAACAGCTGGATGGTTAATGAAGCATTTAGGGTTAAGGGCCCTGCTCAAGAGTACGGAGACAGTGCCCCCTCCTGGAAAAGCATCACACCCACAGCTCTGTGGAGTCTGAGTATGTGAGAGGAAGGGAGAGAGAAAACTAAAGATCTGGATAGTCTATTTTTGTGTACCCATATGTATATCTCATCCATTCTAATTCTCTGATGTGGTCGTAACTGCTGATTGGGATTTGCACCTCACTTGTATCTATCTACCTTCTTTTACGTGTTATTTTAACCTTTATGTTTTTCACATACAAACAGAGGACACTGAAACTACAACTGAACAATCATTATGAGCAGGGACACAGAGACAGGTGTCCAGTGGACCTCATAACATTACTGCTCCAGAAAGCAATGTTGACTTGAGTTCATCTCTACCCATACAAAAATGAAATGTATTGTGGTATACTGAGAAAAATGTTGTTCAGCCCAAGAATATACTGTGCATACATTTAAAATATATTAATGCAAAGCAGAAATATATTGCTAAATTCCAAAGTGGCAATAATTTACATATTTCCACAATATTTACCAAACTAAAAATATATATTCTGTAAAATGTATTTGCAATATATTATTTTTGTTTGGGTAAAGCCAGACATGCCGTAGCTTCATTCAGCAAACAGCACATCCCCTCTGAATTCACTCTCATCCCTGGCCAGCTCTTCAGACAGCTTTATTACTGATGATCGAAAGCCAGGCATCCTGTAAATTGAGTTTATTCTAGCCTCCCTGCTACACTGGTCAAAATGTTAAATAAAACCCAGGAAGAAGCCCCTGACCAGAGTGGAGTTTCCCCTGCTTTGCTGTGCTGAATTGACATCAGATGATGCTATACAGAACTATGCCAATTCATTTACGCCTCCCACCACCACCGTCCCAACGATCAACAGTGTTGCTTATGCCTTAAGGTACTCCTTATCCAGTGACAGCTTCAAAACCCTAGACTCCCGAAGACACAAAGGAACATTGAGTTTAAAACTCAGTTGCAATCCATTTTGAGTCATTGGGTTTCTGTTTAACTCCTGGCAGAGCTGGAACAGCTGTTATTGTTCCAGGTTTCTCCTCAGATAAAGAGCACTTTGTAAGATAAAAAGAAATGCTGGTGAATCTCCAGATCTTTTTTCATAATTCCAAGAAAAGTTGCAAGGCTTGTGCTCACAAAGGCCCTGCATGAGAAGATGACCTTCAGAAATGTGGCATTACGAGCCTACAGCACGCCATATAAAAAAGATATAAACTGGTAATACCCGATGCTGTAGCACCATCTGTGCTGTATTCAGAAACAAGTGTACTGTGTGAGTGTGTACTGATGCATCCCATCTGGCTCCAGTTTTATCCCTATGCTGACCACTGAAGGCAGTGATCTTGAACCATATCATTCAAATATCAACTGAAAATGGAAAAACTGCTTTGATCCTTTTACTAAGGGCCAGAATTCCGGACCCAATAGATAAGAATGGGTCATTATACCAGCGGCTTTTGATTGCCAAGCAAATTGCCAAGAAGCATCACCAAAATAACAGAGGTAAATGTGACAGTTTGGCCACCAATGTCAGGTCACACAGTAAAAGTGGATGTTCCTAGGGTAGATGATTTATCCTACCGTTTCTCTTCCATCATTTCATACTTCAGATGCACCACAGAAATTTGGAAGTCTCAATCTTGAATCAGGGCCCTGCTTCTTCAGGCCTTTCATGAAATGTACCGCTAATACAGTCTCTAAACAAGCCGACACCAGATATACAATTAATCATATGGTAATGTTGATTAGCACATTGTGCAATTATGTTAGCGGACCGGCCTTGACTAGCTAGCCAGAAGTAATTCAAACACTGAAGCCTGTTGAGAACTTTCATTTGATGCTGGGATACCTTCCACTCAGTCCTCTGAATTAGAATAAAAATGGTGTGTCTACTGAATATCTGGTCTACTGTCTGTACTGCAGTCATCACTGGATTACTGGATGAATCTACAGTAAAATTTACTCAAGATTTTGAGACAGTAAAAGTAATGAATGTGATGCTGCATCTGTTAGGTCATATGTTAATGTATCAGTCTACCAATATTCTATGTTGATGTCAACAGTATTTTTACCAAATGAATGGTAACATTCATGCTTTAGTGGCATTTTTAGTCAAACTGGTTTTAAATTCATGCACAGAACACAAAAAGGCAATGTGCATATCTTATACTTCCTTCTGGCCTGTTGTAAGGTGCTGGCATGTTTTTTAGGAGGTGGTGGAGAGCATGCCACCCTCTGTGTGTCCTGACTGGTTAAAGTCCTGTCTGATGCTCATTGCTTGGTTCCTCCTCCAGGTGAAGGAGTTGAAGGTAACACTGTCTCTCATTGGCCTCATCAAGCTCCTGGCCCTCATGCTGTGGGATGTAGGCCAGGAGACCAGTCCCTTACTGTGGTAATGGTGGTCCTATCATGTTTTCATGGTGAGAATTGGGTGTTCCACCCTGTGGGCTATGAGAGGAACACATGACTGTGACACTGTGTGCCTGCAGGTTCACCTGCAACCCTCCAGAATCCACCTCATTTCTTCTCTCATTTTTCACAGCTGTCCCAGCTCTATTGCTCTGGTAATACCCTCCACCACCAACACCTGCCACTTTCCCAAGGAGTCAGTCCCTTGGTCCTTCAGACAGGCCTTTAGCATTCTGACCTCAACAGGTCACAGATATATTTTCATACCCGAACATTTGTGTGGTAGAACATGGTGTTCTAAATGATAGCCAACACGGTTTTCGCAGAGGGAGGTCGTGCTTAACAAACCTCCTGGACTTCTTTGAGGAGGCTACAGCATGTCCGGACTCAAACCAAGCTTAGGTTCCGCACAAGAGACTCATATTGAAAATGACATCTGCAGGAATTACAGGAGCTATCACTGAGTGGGTTCGAAGTTGGTTGTCTAATAGAAAGCAGACTGTAATTATGGGAGGAATTGTATCAGAGCAGGATCCTGTACGAAGTGGAGTCCCGCAGGGATCGGTGTTGGGGCCTTTGCTATTTCTTATATACATAAATGATCTTGATGCAGAGGTTAGTAGTAAAATAGTAAAATTTGCAGATGACACAAAACTAGGGGGTCTAGCCAACAGTATAGAATCAACTAAGGTAATACAGGAAGACCTAAACAGCATCCAAAAGTGGGCAGATACCTGGCAGATGACATTCAATTTAAATAAATGTAAAGTCTTGCATGTGGGAAATAAGAACCTTAGACAAGACTACTTCATGGGTGGAAAAAACTAGAATGTGCTCAATTTGAAAAGGACTTGGGAGTAATGGTTGACCCAAGCTTAACAGGATCTAGGCAGTGTGCTGTAGCAGTAAAAAAGGCCAACAGGATGCTGGGATATATAGCCAAAATTGAGTATAAATCTAAAGAGATTATATTGAAATTATACAATGCCTTAGTGGCTTAGTCAGACCGCACCTGGAATACTGTGTGCAGTTCTGGGCACCGCACTATAAAAAAGATATCGAAGCTCTAGAAAAGGTTCAAAGAAGGGCAACTAAATTAGTTCCTGGCATAAAATATAAAAGCTACGAGGAAAGACTCAAGTTACTTAACCTATTTAGACTAAGCGAGAGGAGGCTTAGGGGTGATTTAATTGAGGTATTTACATTTATAAAAGGAATCAATAAGGTTAACTATGATAGATTTTTTAGGGTGAGTTCAGTCTGTAAAACAAGAGGACATAAATGGAAACTAGTTAAGAGTAAGTTCTGCACTGATATAAGGAAATATTATTTTACACAAAGAGTTATCAATACATGGAATAGGTTACCAGGTCATGTAGTTGAGGCAGAGACCCTTGCTGTGTTAAGGTCTAGACTTGATGCAGTTTTGGATACTCTTTAATTAAGAAATGGCGAGCTTAGTTGGGCCGAATGGCCTGTTCTCGTCATAATATGTTCTTATCTTCTTATGTTCTTATGGGAGGGAAGCCCAGTCGGATTATTTCCGAAGTCTGGCAATAATGTATGTAGGACATAAGCATAAATAAATAAATAAATGCAGAAATAAATAAATACATAAATAAATGAAAAATAAATACATTTTGGTCATGAAAAAGGCTATTTCTGTATTTTTACATTTATTTATTTATGCATTTCTACATTTATTTATTTATTTCTACATTTCCACCTTTATTTATTTCTGTATTTCTGTGTCCGTATGTTAATTGAGTGGGTGGTCCTATACCTCAGTCTAAAGCCGGATTGGTTATAGCGGTGCGATTAGATCTACTGCTACTGCCTTGACTTGACTGGGGTTATGCGCGTGACGTCACCGTAGGCGCAGTCACTGGGTTCCACCCACTAAGTGGCAGCGTTAGCGTTCAGCTTGAATGCCGCGAAAACACAAAAAAACACATCTAAAATGGGAAAGAGCTGTTGTGCGATTGACTGTACAAATAGATGTAACAAGATATATCTTTTTGCAGACTGCTGAAAGCTAAAGTAAAGAGAAGCAAATGGATCGCTGCAATTCGCAGAAACAATTGGAATTCAGGCAGCGAAACGTGTAGCTCACAGTTTTCCAAATAAAAGTTGTAATAAAATAAAAAATATTTGTACAAACCACATACAACCAGAATATCCATTGGTATCCTCATCACTTTAATTTCGCCAACAAATCCCGACTTGAATTAGGCCTAGGCTAGCCTACGACCAAGCGTCAAGGCTTTTGCAGACATTCTAAAACGCTAACGTGAAACGGCTTAACGTGGCTTAATGTTCCAAAACAGCGATCAATGATCACCAAATTTCTCTCGGACATCTCTTGTCATAAACACGTCCACCTGTCAAAAAATCAAAACCGAAATCCTATGAGTATGGACATTATCTTACATTAGGCTAAGCGTTTTGACAAGTGAGATGTCAGACAAATTTGGTGATCATTGATCGCTGTTTTGAGACATTAAGCCACGTTAAGCCTTTTCCTTATAATGGGCGTCAATTGAGAGGAAACGCTTAACGTGAGATAACGGCCAAACTCATAGGATTTCGGTTTTGATTTTTTTGACATAAGGAAATGTTTCTGACAAGACATGTCCGAGAGAAATTTGGTGTTCATTGATCGCAGTTTTGGAACATTAAGCCACGTTAAGCGTTTTACAATGTTCCGGGTTTTGTATGTCTTCAGGCTTTGCTTTGTCTATTTCCCCGGCGTCGAAATCAGATACATATAAATGTCAAGAAACCCAGATTCCTGGCCACATGTCAATGCCCACGGACTATTGGTTCTTTGCTAAGTTGTAAGGATCACTGTCGAGTCAAACTGCCTTTAACTTAGCAAGATAATCGTTTGTTTTACTACCGGCTTCGCAGTTTCCCCTACTACAGGCAGCCACGTTGTAGTCCGACTGAGGGGGCGTATTCCGGTGGGAAAGTGACGTCAGTGCATACCCTCTATATGGGAGGTTTGCCTTTCGCTCGCTACTAGCCGCTTAGCTAAACTGAGTTGTCGACAGTTAGTTTTAACGTAGCCCTGTGTTATTGATGGAAAGTTTTGTAGGAGCCATTACGTGGAGTTAGTATCAAATGTAGATTTGATAGGAATCGTTTGCTTCTGTCTGGTTCGCCCAGCTGACCAATCCGGCTTTAGACTGAGGTATAGGACCACCCACTCAATTAACATACGGACACAGAAATACAGAAATGAATAAATGTAGAAATGCACAAATAAATAAATTAATAAAAACAGAAATACATAAATAAATGAATAAATGTAGAAATACAGAAATAAATAAATGTAAAAATACAGAATTAGCTTTTTTCATTTATTTCTGCATTTATTTATTTATTTATGCTTATGTCATTTTTTGGCCATAATAATGACTGGTCCCTGACAAAAAATGAGGTTTTTGCAACATGGTCTGTTTTCCTTTTCACCACTAGAGGGCAGTCCATTCCTTCTCCACATTCAGAGCTGAACTGTGCTATCTCTATAAAGCCCGACGGCAACAATGCAGTTCAAAACATTGCGTTTAGATCCAAGTAGCTTATTGAATTTTCATTCTGTTTCCTTTCCAGATGCTAGTGTGGGTTGTAATAATGTTTTGGTTGGCTGTGAGCCAGCCAGTACCATGATGACTCCAAGAGCAAGGCTAACATGTGGTTCTCATGAAGAAACCTATTTTAATGAGTGATCATATCTGCCAAGTACAGGTGAGGGGTGTGTCTGACACTCATGAGGTAGGATAAGTCCTATTAAATCCCGGAGGGATGTTCTTTTACAGATATGTTGTGCTCATAACAACTGATCCAACATTAGCATTCCCATTGCTACTCCTACAGGATGAGGGCCGGGTGGACAGAATCCAGTTGCCTCAGTATCCTATAATCCCTGTTCGAACTAAAGCTACATGAATGAAGAAGGCGATGCTCTGAACGAGGCCTCACACACCTGGAATCACGACTTAATCCTGACATGAATATAGTTTTAAAACACCGCCTATGTTAAACGAAGGTTTACTGAGATCGTACTCTGTTTCAAATTATTCCTACACAACTGTTATGTGACATGAATGTATGATTCTTAACAACAAACACTCGACAGTCAAGCGAGTCTTAACTTCATACATCAAAACGGGGATTGGGCTGAAGTAGTCAGTCAGTCATAAGCACAGATTCATTTTAAACGAAAATGTAAAACTGAAATCCGTTGTTTGCTTGCAGTTATAAGAGCAACCGCGCCGTAACTGGTTTGCCAGTTCTATATAAGGTATATCTTACATCATTTTACTAGTATATGGATCATTCCTGAAGAAGGGGGTTGGCTGTTTAGCGGCCTGTGATTGGTTGTTCTACCCCCTCTGACCGGAGATCCTCACTCAGGTTGGCTGAACTAGAACCTTGGATAGAGTCCTGCAGCGGGGCAGTCCGGAGAAGTCAACGGTGAGGACGCACCATGCCTCGTTTTACTGTCCACGTCAGGGACGAGTGGCTGACGGTGCCCTGTCGGGATCCTTCCTGCACCATACAGTGGCTGGGACTCGAGGCCCTCAAGCGCTACACCAAGAACAAGCCCGACAATGGGGGGATCAAATCTGTCAAGGAGGTCCGCTTCGTCGCGCGGAGGTGTCAGGGGCAGGGGCTGCTGGACGCGGACGACACGATAGAGGATGTTCTGGAGGACAATGATTTTGTCGAACTTGGTAATGAACTTTCCCTCGACCCGTGTAAGAACGAGTCTGAGCTGATGAAGAGAGATCTAATGGCAGGTTAAGACTAGAACCAAGACTAGAACCGTGAGCAAACGATGCGGTGGGCGAGTCGTCCAAAAAGCTTGCATACCTTAGGGATGCAGCAGCAATTCCCTTTGGAACCATGAGCAAACAAATAGATCAATTACGGCTATTTCCAACACAAGTCCACATGTTGAAAGAATATTTTTTATATTTCTACTACGATCATAAATAATCTGGAAACATATTGCACGACCAAGTGGAAAAAGTATTCTTAAAGAGACCCACGTGCATCTCCTCTGGTTGCTGTTTTTTTTAACTGCCTTCAGTAAGCTAATGGAAAGGGACGAATTATTAACTGTTAAATGTCAGTGCAATTAATACAGCTAAGTATGTTTGCTCTTCAATATAAATATTAATATATATAGTTATGTATATGTAAATGTCATATTCGTATTAGTTTTGTGTAATAGGTATAATAGACCTACATACAATATCAATAAACTTCAGTTTCGTAATGTTGCCTTACGATTTCTCAGTGATACACAATGGGACAAAAGCCAACTTTTTTGGGCCAGGGATGCCGCATTGGAAATTCTGTCCCTATCAAAGCTGACATGGCTGGTCCAGTTCCTGTTGAAGGCAAAGGGTCCAACTGTGAAGCGCATTTTGATTTACTGAGTGACAGAGTGAATTTTGGGCACAGCAGCAGCTGGTAGCTGTTTGCTATAAATGAAACCGAGTCAGTAAGTGCATTCCAGAAGACTAGATGAAATCGTATGTTTTTCTCTGCAGATTTCCCAAGATGTTGTTTTTACCTGTTAATGTTCAAAGAAGATCAGAGTCCTGCTTAGTCAAGGCCTAAAGTGACAGTTGTCTGTTTGCATAGGCCATGCTAGTGTAAAGCACAATGCTAGTGTAAATGAAGAGCACTGTGGTTGTGCTGAGGACATGCTGTTGTTTGAGCTGTGTGAAATGTTGGCCTTGTCTCCCTCCAGCCATCGAGGGGGACACCATGTCCCCAGATTTCATCCCCTCCCAGCCTGGAGCCTCACATCTGTATCCTTGCCTTGTGATCCTTTTTTTTTTTACTGTAGTTAGGGAGCAGCAGAAATAACATTGGTAACATATGTGCATGTTGATGGTGTGTATGATAACATGTTAATGCAGTGCAACAAAGCCTAAAGTTAAACAAGCAAATTTAAAAATATATGGGAAAAGACATGGCCATTCCGGACTGATGTTACTTAATTATTTTAGAATGTCAGACATACATTCGAATAGAGTATGTTTATATATGTTTGTCAATATTTTTTTCCTTAAGAACTGTTTATAGTATAACCTCATATCGAGAACCAGAGAGTGTGGGTATCATCATTCATTTGTGCCTCAACAGTCTAATTTTGCCCAGTATTATATCTGTTATCGTACATAATATAATGTGTGAGTGATCTTATGCATTTATCCATTTCTAGTACCTCTTCCTGGATGGCAGCAGTCTCACAACAACAGATCTGGTAAATTTAGGAAAAGGACTCTACAAAATCAAGGTGATTATCAGGCAGTTCATATATCTTTGTCATTATTTATGTATGTGTGTACCTGGCAACTGCTGTTACCCAAAGCCAATTAAAGGAACGTGTTGCTGATAAGTTTACGTTATCACCTCTCTTCTGTTGGTCTCTCAGCTGACTCAGGAGGCGGAGAGCAAGGTGATGCAGTCTCGGGAGCTCCTGGACACCATCGTTAAAGAGAACAGAGGTGCATAAGCTAACAGACATCCATGTTACACACACACTGGTTCTCAAAGGCAGCTCTGATTCTCGAGCTGATATGTGCAATTGCACCATCCAATGGGCCACATCCGTGATGGGGGGTGATTTGGATTCATGAAATACCACTTTGTAGTTCAAATTGAAAGTTAAAGGACACAATGAGATTTTCAGACTCTGATGGTTTTTTTCCTTCTCCCTCAGTCGTGTACGGAATCACCACAGGATTTGGGAAATTCGCCCGAACTGTTATCCCCGTCAGCAAGCTCAAGTACAGTTCCTTTTTACATAGTTGCATTCATGTTATTTTCCAAATACTGCAATGCTGTTGCAGAATATCAGTCCATACCTTATGTGCAAATGTCATTTTTTCTGCAGGGAACTGCAGGAGAACCTGGTGCGATCTCACTCAGCAGGTCAGACTCACTCTGACTCATTTTAATTTTAGAATAAATGCTGGTGTGCAGTCTGTCTTACAGTACAAGGTCTTGCCTTGATGTTTCATCTTCCTCTTTTTGTGTTCTCCTTCTTCATTTGAAAGCAAATAATTATTTAAATCTTGATGAACACTCACTTTTGGAAACCTATGGAATCTGTACATCCCACTTAATTTCTTCACTGTTTTTAAGTATATTTTGTCATGCCCAGGAGGTGTAAATAAAATTAGAACATAAGGGCTGAAACTGGATAGATCAAGTGTGCATGAGCAGCCGTGTGGCGTGGTGTTAAGGGGCAATTGAGAGACCCCAAGATCATTTCTTCCTCTTGGTATTGTGAAGCTCCACCTGGGGGGCGTGTCCCCAGACCCCCCTCGGTGGGTCCCCCTGTGAATTTATTCCATTTCCACCACTGTCTGTGACCAATAATCGCACCTCCTGCTGCTATCAGAAAACTTCATGGAGAATCTCTGCATCAGTGGCTCTTAGTGCTGCCTTTTACATTGCAGTCTGGGCTGGGGGGTTGAGTTTAGGCAGCAAGACTCTGAGGCTGTAGGACAGCTTATTGGGCCTGCTGTTGATGAAGCTGTGGCACAACTTATTGGTGCTGCTGTTGGTGAAGCTGTGGCACAGCTTATTTGAGCTGTTAGTGAAGCTGTGGAGTTTCCCTTTTTTACTTCAAGGTGTGGGCAGCCCTCTGAGCCCCGAGCGGACCCGCATGCTGCTGGCTCTGAGGATCAATGTTCTGGCCAAAGGCTACAGCGGTGTCTCTCTGGACACCCTCCACAAGATGATTGAGGCCTTCAATGGTAACCCTGACTATGACCAGCACGCTTACTGTCAGCACTCCGTCACTGCGAGGGGTAGCGGGAGGGTGACTCGTGTCCTGTGTTCACAGCATCCTGCCTCTCCTATGTCCCTGAGAAGGGGACAGTTGGTGCCAGTGGAGACCTTGCACCCCTGTCTCACCTGGCCCTGGGGCTGATGGGGGAGGGAAAGATGTGGTCGCCGAAGAGTGGCTGGGCTGATGCCAAATACGTGAGTTCGTGTCTCTTTGTTGTGTCTGATTTTTACCATGTTTTGAATTTCCTTGTTTGTTGACTTTGTTTGACCTCTGACCTTTTTCCTTTGACCTCCTCTCTGCTCTCTTCTCATTGGCCAGGTACTGGAGGCTCATGGGCTGAAGCCGATATCCCTGAAGCCCAAAGAGGTAGAGCAGTCTATCTATGCGCCTGTCCTGCTGCGAAACCTTGTCACCTTTATCTTTAGTAAATATTATTGTCTCCCTTGTGAACATGGTTGTGCAACCAAAACAGGTTAAAGCAGGGAAAAAAGACGTTCTGTGACATTCTCCTATATCCGCTGGAATCTCTCTGCTAATTACTCATGAACCTGCAGCACATGAAAATAAATTTTGAAGCAGAAACTAAACTCTCAACAATGCAGATTCAATTACCAGTGGTGATCATAATCAGTGATCAGCAATTTCATGCTTATCAGCTTTCAGAAGTCCCTGCCTACATCACAGCACTTTAGCTTCAGTGATGCAGAGACTGAACTTGTAAACCAGTAAAAAGTTACATATCTTGCCATTGATGAATGTCTTTGGCTAATGTGTGTCATTAACTCCCACCGAAGATGGAAATAAAGAACAGAAATTCAGTTGAAAGCATTTTTTGCATTGAGGCTTTGAGGTATTTTTCCAAGCCTGTTCCGAGGTCAGCACTATGAGTGGATTAGACTGTGATGTGCTGATGTGCAAATCTTTTTCGACCCTTCCACCCTCACCCCCCACAGGGTCTGGCCCTGATCAATGGGACTCAGATGATCACGTCTCTGGGAGCGGAGGCTGTGGAGAGGGCCCAGGCCATCGCCAGGCAAGCCGACATCATCGCAGCTCTGACCTTAGAAGTACTAAAGGGGACGACCAAGGCCTTTGACAGCGGTGAGGGAGGCCTCACCTGATCAGGTTGATTGATTTGAATATATTTCAGACAGCAGTTGGGGTGATCCTTCTCAGAACTGGTATAAATAGCTAAACATATAACAGGTGAAAAGGTGCTGTTCACCTGCTTAACAGGTGAAAGAGCTGTTCCCAAGGCATTTAATGCTAATAGGCGAGACAGCCTTTCCCAATCATTCTGATTCTGAGTGGCATCACTGTCTGTATGGACAGAGCAGGGAGCCACTGCAGGCCCACACAATTACACGACACAGCCTCCCAGACGTAGACCCATATCCCCAGTGCATACTCTCGCTGTGACTACAGGAGATGATGTGACCTGTATCAGACTCTCATGCACTTTACAGTTATGCTTATGCAAAAAAGTGGGAAATTTCCAACTTGTTCCCTTTTGTGTTGAAACCGGATTTCACCGAACATGTGTGTGTTGTGTGTTAGAGTCCATGGCAGATTCCTCTCCTGTACAGTCTCTGCCCACCCTGTCCCCCTTTCCCCTACGGACTCCACCCACCCTGTCCCCTTTTCCCCTACAGACTCCGCCCACCCTTCTCCTCTGCCCTACAGGCTCCACCCACTCTTCTGCTTCTTGCCCACAGATATCCACAAACTCTGCCCTCAATCTCACCATTCCCCTCTCCCCTACAGACATCCACGAGCTTCGCCCCCACCCAGGCCAGACTGAGGTCGCCCTCCGTTTCCGCTCCCTGCTTGACTCTGACCACCACCCGTCCGAAATTGCTGGTGAGCACCCTAGTAACTTAAATGCTTAGAACAGGGTGTGAATTGACCGCTGGAGGAACAGTGCCAGAAATGGTGTCTATATACACAGTCTATCACAGAGTCCCAGATATCTCTCTGATATGATCTCGTCTCTCCCAGAGAGCCACAGGTTTTGTGACCGGGTCCAAGATGCCTACACCATGCGCTGCTGTCCTCAGGTAACAGAACTTCTTCATGGGCCTTCAGAAACTTAACATGGTCACCCCACAGTCAATAACCAATAACCTCAACCGCTTACCTCTCCAACACAGGTGCATGGTGTGGTCAATGACACGATAGCTTTCGTCAAGAACATCATCAACACAGAAATCAACAGTGCCACCGACAACCCTGTATCCTTTCCGAGTTTACGATCAGGTTTACAGGGGCATGAGTGCATGAGTAGGTAAAATGGCCCAATAACATTACAGCACTTATCCAGCATCTCCCTGACTGTGTGTTGACTGTAATTTCCACAGGTCTGTTTCTCCCAGTTTGATTATTCCTTATCAGTGACTAAAAGTACATTCTCAGTGGTGAAGATGACCAGCTATATTTTGTTACTTAGTCTGTGTTTAGGCTGTCAGGTTTTGAAGAATAGCCTTCTGTTTTATCCTTTCCCTTTTGTCAAAAATGTTGCTGGTGGCTGATAATTCTGCTCAAGATTTATGGAGTAGGCAGTTCTATAAAGGGTGGGTTCAAATGGCATGCCGTTGAGCATGGGTGGCAATGGTCCAGAGATTTGGGGAGTACAATTGGCTAGGTCAGTGTGCAAAACTTAACATGTAAAACAAAATCTGTTCATTCAGATGCTGGAAAATTTGCACTAGTATCCTGTGTAAGGGTTCAGACTTTAACGGACCTGCCAGATGGTGTTTTCTGAGAGAGGAGAGACAGTTTCCGGAGGGAATTTCCACGGGGAATACCCAGCTAAAGTAGGTGTTAAAAAAAAGGAGGGGCTTGGGTGTTCTGGCATTTTGATTGGGTGACAACCCTAGATACGCTCATATTAACCCTTCCCCCTAGGCTCTGGACTTCCTGGCCATTGGGGTGCATGAGCTGGCCTCCATCAGTGAGCGGAGGATCGAGAGGCTGTGTAACCCCTCCCTCAGTGAACTGCCTGCCTTCCTGGTCAACGAGGGGGGTTTGAATTCAGGGTTCATGATCGCCCACTGCACTGCTGCGGCCCTGGGTCAGTCAGCGTGGAGACCACACCATGAGACTGTGTGTTTAACAGAAAGCATGTATGTGTGTATGAGAAAAACTATGTGTGTGTGTATGTGTGTGTGGGTGGTGTATGTGCCTATGTATTTAAGACAGAGTATATACAGTATGTGTCTGTGATATAGTTGTGTATGAAAGTGCCTGTCTTTTAGTATATTCAAGCTTGTGTAAATGTGATTGCATATGTGTTTAAATGTGTTGGCTAGAACACGTGTGTGAATGTGTGTGTGTGTGTGTGTGTGTGCCTGTGGGTGTGAGTATACACATGAGTAGGTTGGAGTACAAGTGGTTGGGCGTGTGTACGCGCATATGTGTGTATGTGTGCATGTGTGTGCATATGTGTGTGAGAGAGAGTATATATGTGTGTCTGTGATTATATGTGTGTGTGTGTGTGTGTATGTTTCATGTCGACCACTTGGTAGTGACAGCTCTCTGTACCCTGTAGTGTCAGAGAATAAGGTGCTGTGCCATCCTTCCTCTGTGGACTCCCTGTCCACCAGCGCTGCCACTGAGGACCATGTGTCGATGGGTGGCTGGGCGGCCAGGAAGGCCCTGAGGGTAGTGGAGCACGTGGAGCAAGGTGCAAACAACTGTCTGCTGATCTGAGGCCTCTTTAAAATCAATATTCCTGCTTTGTCCTGGGGTTAGGTAGAAAACAGCAGTCTGAGCAGGTCTCTGGACTATGAAATCGGACGGATATGAGTCTGGAGAATCAAAATTAGCATTGCGTCGTGGGATTTTATTTACAGGTTACAACACCATACATGTTTAAACCTAAGGAACTACACATAGCCAGGTACTTATGAATAAGTGTTGCTTAGCGGTAAGGACCTGGGCTTTTAACACAAAGGTTGCTGATTCAGTTCCCAGGTGGGGCACTGCTGTTGGACCTTTGAGCAAGGTACTAAACCCAAAATGTGTCAGCAAATATTTGGCTGTGTAAATGGATAACACATAAAAATAGCCAAGGATTTGCACATAGTCTCTAATTATTTGCAAATGCTGTTATATTTTGGCAACTCTTCACTTTCTGTACCTGTAGCACAATCAGGTCATGTTGACAACAGACAGATAATTTGCACAGACTCTGTGGTTTAAACGTTCACGAAAAGTCAAACAACAAAAATGGAAAGTGGGTTGACAGCAATGGTCAGTTTAAAGGTAAAGTCTCTGCCTCTCACTGTTTTGAGCTGTCTGACACAGACTAAGCCACACTGTGCTGGCAGGGATCTCTCAGGGAGTCTCAGGGCTGAGTTCTGCAGAGTAAGATGCCTTTATGCACTTAAGCAAGATGCTTCGCTGGAGTGGTTGGAATTCCTGTGAATGTGTAATGTCCATGGTCTTTCCTTCAGAAATAGTCTTCAATTAGGGACTCAAATATTTTGGTGTGACAGAGTATTTTAGATGTGACCTGTCCTAAAAAGGGACAGCAGTGTGGTGTAGTGATGTGGAACAGGGCTCATAGCCAAAAAAGTTGCTGGTTCGATTCCCTGCAAGGTCACTGCTGTTGCACCTTTTGTCAAGGTACTTAACAGACAGTTGCCTCAGTGAATATCCAGCTGTATGAATGGATTAAATTGTAATCCATTAATTGTATTGTAAATGACAACAATGTAAAGTAATGCAAAATGAGAATGATCTACTTGAAGCCAACTGATAGCTCACCAGCGATAGGTAATGTGTAAGCCCACAAGGGTGATGACCTTTGAGAATCTATCTCCTTACAGTGCTCACTACTAATGTTGGGACACCAGAATGGACCAACAGTAAGCTGAGTTATTCTCATTCTATGTGAGTGGCATTTTGAAATACTCTGTAAGTGGACCGGAATTATCATTTATGGAAAGGGGCACTGAACCCCTCTTGAGTGTTAAACTTATGTTAGGTTCTTAAGCTCTGTGTGTCTCTGAGAATGGGGTGTGACCAGTGGCCAACGCTGTCACAAACACTGCCGTGTGACCAGGCCTGCTTTCTCCTCCCCTCTGCAGTTCTGTCCATTGAGCTGCTAGCGGCCTGCCAAGGCATTGAGTTCCTCCGCCCCCTGCGCACCACCACACCACTGGAGAAGGTCTATGACCTTGTGCGCACCGTGGTCAAGTAAGTCAAACAGAGCTCTGTGGTCTGTTGGTCCACAACGCGGCCCGCTATGATGGCAAATGGGGCCTGGCTAATGTTTGGCTAATATTTGGCCAATCTCCTTGGCTCTCTCCCAGGCCCTGGATTAAGGACCGCTTCATGTCTCCAGACATTGAAGCTGTCCACAGGCTGCTGCTTGACCAGAAGGTATGTTTTGCCAGGTTTCTGTCTCTGGGTGCGGCCTCCATGGTAGGGGCATGGTTCACAGTCTTGAATATGTCACACTTGAAATCCGCAATCTTAAATTTGTAAATCATTCTTAAATCTCTCCGTCACTAAGTCACTCCTAAATCTGTCAAGAAACAAAATCTGATGCCACATACTTCTAGCCAGATCAGAGGTTTTTTGTCACATACCCTGAGGTTGAGCTAAAGACTCCTTTCAAAACATATAGAAATATTAAACATTCCATGCAAAATGGTGCAGTATATTGGTAAATACAGGTACTAATTACAGGTATTCACAATACGTGAGGTAAATATTTAGTGTATTTCGTGTAAGCCAAAGCTGCAGATATACTTAAGTGCAAGGGGGAAGATTACAAATGCGACACAGTGTATGCACAACTTTTTACTATATGACTGATGGAGCTCCATTCGGGGGGGATATATAAGCTGCATGACAACAAGCGTGCCTGAACTTCTCCCTTGCCATTGCAGGTGTGGAATGTCGCACAGCCCTACATCGAGAAGTACCGCGTGGAGCACATTCCAGAGTCCCGCCCCACCTCGCCAACAGCCTTCTCCCTGGAGTCTCCGACGTCACCACGGAAACGTGTGCGCCTTGAGTGATGGAGCCAATGCAATTGGATGGTTGGATGCATTTTAATAAAAGTGCTTTGGTGCTGGTTTCATTTTAAAATTTTATATCTTCAGCAACAGAGTGGAGAAGAAGAAAATGCATAGCACTCATGATATTACTACAATGTCACAGCAGCATTATGGCAATATTAGTCTTGTATTAAGAACTATCCTTTAACTGTATCATTACTTGGGGCAAGGCCAACTAGTGTAATATATTTACTGTAGACTATCATCTAAAAATTAGATATGTTCATATCAGTAGATGAGTGGGTGTTTGTTATATTGTACCACTGTGAATGTGATTAAAGAGACCGTACTCTACACACGTGTGTATTTATCTCTATTTTTGACATTTCCTGTTTACTACCTAAAGTACACACTAGTTTTGGAGAGAGAAACCAATTTATAAAAAAATGAGTTTGTGACTGAAACATCCACTGTATGGAAATTTATGAACTGATCTGGAGACACGTTACACCTGTGGTCGGAAACAGTCACAACTGGTGTCTGCAGCCACTCCTTCAGGCTGTTCTTTATTTCAGTCTACATAGCATAGTTACAATGTGACATTGCATCTGAACTGTTTCCCAGTAGACCTGCATCTGCCTATTACTGTTATTAGAGGCCCATTCCACAGGTACTGCAGTGACACCTGTTGCATGCTCAAAACGTCATTTAGGAAATGGTCCTGTCCCTCTCCCTTACTTGTCCTCTTCAGGCATAGCTTGAAGTAAGATGGGGAACCCTAGCTCTAACCCTAACTCTAACCCACAGGGCAGAATGAGCAGAGTGGGGAAGTTCTTTTTACAACCCCAATTCCAAAAAAGTTGGGACAGTATGGAAAATGCTAATAAAACAAAAAGGAGTGATATGTAAATTCTATTCACCCTGTACTATATTGAAAACACTACAACAACACATTATTTGATGTTTTACCTTAACGTTAATTTAATTGTTTTTTGAAAATATACACTCATTTCAAATCTGATGACTGCAACACGATCCAAAAAAGTTGGGACAGGCGAGTGTTAACCACTGCGTAACATCACCATTTCTTTTAATAACATTTATTAAGCGTTTGGGCACTGAAGACACCAGCTGGTTAAGTTCAGCAAGCAGGATTTCCCCCCATTATTCCATTATGCAGGTCTTCAGCTGCGCAATTGTACAGGGCCTTCGTTGCTGTATTTTGTGCTTCAGAATGCCCCACACATTCTCAATTGGAGACAGGTCAGGACTGCAGGCAGGCCAGTCTAGCACCCACACTCTCTGCTTACTCAGCCATGCACTTGTAATCCAGGCAGAATGTGGTTTGGCAGAATGCAGGGACGTCCCTGGAGAAGACGACATCTGGATGGCAGCATATGTTGCTCCAAAATTTGTATATATCTTTTTGCATTAATGGTGCCCTCACAGATGTGCAAGTTACCCATGCCATGGGCACTGACACATCCCCATACCATGACAGACACTGGCTTTTGGACCTGAAGCTAATAACAGCTTGGATGGTCCTTTTCAGCTATTTTGTCCAAAAACTATTTGAAATGTTGACTCGTCGGACCACAAAACACGCTTCCACTGTGCTACTGTCCATCTCAGATGAGACCGAGCCCAGAGAAGTCGCGGCGCTTCTGGACAGTGTTGATGTATGGCTTCTGCTTTGCATAGTAAAGCCTTAACTTGCATCTGTAGATGCAGTGGCGAATGGTGTTGACTGACAAAGTTTTAATGGAGTATTCCTGAGCCCATGTCATAATATTCATTACAGATGCATGATGATTTTTAAGACAGTGATGTATGAGGGATTGGTGATCAGGCGCATTCAGAAGTGGTTTTCAGCCTTGCCCTTTACGCACTGAGATTTGACCGGATTCCTTGAATCTTTTAATTATATTGTGCACTGTAGAGGGTAAAATGCCCGAAATCCTACCAATTTGTCTTTGGGGAACATTGTTCTCAAAGTGCTGGATTATTCGCTGACACATCTGTTGGCAAATTGGCAAGCCACGACCCATCCTTGCTCTTGAAGGACTAGGCCTTTCTTGGAGGTTCCTTATATACTATAACACATGATTGCCTCACCTGTTTAAGATCACCTGTTTCACATCACCTTGTTATTTCAACTTGTCACATCTTTATTAGTCCTAAATTGCCCCTGTCTTTTTGGAACGTGCTGCAGGCATAAATTTCTGAATAAACGTATATCTTCAAAAAACAATGAAGTTGATTAGATAAAACATGAAATACCTTGTTTTTATACTGTTTTGTTTCAATACTAGTGAAAGTAAATTTACCAATTACTGCTTTCTGTTTTTATTTGCATTTCATTTAATGTCCCAACTTTTTTGGAATTGGGGTTTTAAATTCTCTAGGTTAGGGAATGCTTTGAGGCAAGCGTATTCTACAGGTTGGTCCAGACCGCCAAGGTGGAGCACCTGTCTGCAGTGAGAACATAGTTAAACCGTCTCAAACTGAGGAAAGTGTGGTGTCAAATGTTTTTCTGAAATTTGTTTCTGAGTAGCACCGAAAATCAGGTGTGAGGGTGAGGTACGGGAGAGGTGATGGAGTAAAAGTTAAGGGTGCCCTCCTGCTTGGTTCATCTGATCGATTGATTTGGAAGTCCTGCTCGGCCCATTTGAAGCCGAGTGACAAATACACTACTCACAAAAAGTTAGGGATATTTGTCTTTCGGGTGAAATTTATGGAAAATGTACAAAGTTCACGCTACAGTGATATTATATCATGAAAGTAGGGCATTTAAGTAGAAGCATGCAATGGTGATTTCCTCATCTCAAACAATTTATTGAAACAAAAGCCCACAACAGTGGTGGGTATACCACAACAAAAAATGTCAATGTCTCAATAACTTGTCATGTGCCCTTGAGCATCAATTACAGCTTGACAACGACGTCTCATGCTGTTCACAAGTCGACTTATTGTCTGCTGAGGCATGGCATCCCACTCTTCTTGAAGGGTGGCCCTCAGGTCATTGAGGTTCTGGGGTACAGAGTTACGAGCCTCTACACGGCAACTCAGCTGATCCCATAGGTTTTCTATGGGATTCAGGTCTGGAGAAAGTGCAGGCCACTCCATTTGCGGTATCCCAGTCTCCAGCAGCCGTTCCCTAATGATGCGACCTCGATGAGCTGGAGCATTGTCGTCCATGAAGATGAAATTAGGCCTGTGTTGTTCATGCAGGGGCACAATGACTGGATTAATGATGTTATTCAGGTAGTATGGGCTTGTCACTGTACCATTCACAAAGTGTAGGGCAGTTCTGTATTGACTAGACACACTGTAACACCACCACGACCAAAGGCTCGTCTGGTGACAACAGTGGCTGATGCATAGCGCTCTCCTTGACGTCTCCAACATCGTTGGTGGCCATCATTTCTGCTGAACGTGAATCGACTTTCATCAGAGAACAGCACTGAGGCCCACTCCCTCGTCCAGCGTAAATGCTCCCTGGCCCATGCAAGACGATGACGCCTGTGCCTGGTGGTGTGGTCAGGTACCCTTGCAGGTCGTCTAGCACGCAGACCACGCTGATGTAAACGGTTTCGAATGGTCTGACGTGACACTTGGGTGCCTCTCACCTCCCTTAAATGTGCCTGGAGTTGAGTGGCATTCATCATCCGGTTCCGAGGGGCACTGTTCACAATGAAGCGGTCATCAGTGTGGGATGTGGCCAAAGGACGTCCACTTCTATGCCTTTCTGTGACTCTTCCAGTCTCTCTGTATTTCTGTTGCAACCTGCTGATGACACTCTGTGACACTCTAAGCTTAGTGGCCACTTCCCTCTGATAACATCCTGTTTGAAGCCTCGCAATGGCGCGGTACTGTTGATCAATTGTTAGGTGTCGTCTTGGTCTCATGATGTCAAAATGTGAACAGCATGATGTAGAGGACTGTTTAAATACCAATTCTAATTGAACCAGGAAATGTATTGGTCGATTCATGGATCAAACACCTGTTGTGAATTTTGCCGTTCAGCTCCTTGTTAGAGAACAGCAAGTTGTGCAAAAAGTACTGAAACATTGAACAGTTGGACATGTGCATTCAAAAGTTTAGAGAAGGTCAAATTAAGTTCACCTGTAAAGGTTATAGTGCATTTTAGGTTCCTCCTGAAATTTCACCCGAAAGCCAAATATCCCTAACTTTTTGTGAGTAGTGTATGTATTCACTCCAGGCTGAAAATTAAAACAATTGAACTATAGACTAGTAGAGAGTGGTTGTCTTGAAATACTTGATAAACTGAACTTGATAAATGTGTGACTTCAGGTTGAGGTTAAACTGGAAATTAACCCGTGAAAAGTGCAACTGTGGATGTGACATGTGACATCTGACTTCCCTTCAGCTCCCTGAGTACCTGGCTCAAGATATCAGTCATGAATCATTTCCAAAAGGACAGGATATTCTGCCTGGTCTTTCTGCTTGTTCTATGTATACTACAGTTAACTCATGACAACACAGGACAGAAAAAGAAAGAGGACAGTATGTGGGGTGCCTATATTTTCCATTATACTTATATAATCTACATAAAACTGCTGAAAGGTTCTGTAGTGAAACCAACAGAATTCTGGTCTACAAGTAGCAGCAAATTATTATGAGTTTTACTCAGAAATTAAGCCAATTTAAAATTTAAAAAGTTGCAGTGGACAGACACTGCATGCATGCAACTGGGTGTGAAAGTGCCTGGAGACAGAAGATTGATGCTGTTTGGAAAACACTCCTGTGGGAAACCAAGCAGATCACTCCACAACTCCACAAAGTAGCTATTCCCCTGTAACCCCACAGTCAAGGCACCATCATGGTCTGCACCTGGTGGCCTAGATTTGACTGGTTAATATTTACCCTGTGGTTACATATACACGGCCCTGGGCTGAAACCTTGTCATAGACATCTGAAGAGAGATGAGGACCTCGTGACTTCAAACACAGCGAAGATATGCTGTGTCAATTTGAAAGGAAGTTAATGAGTAATGCACGCCCTCAAATCCCAAAAATACTTCAGTTTTAATAGTACAATGATGCCACTGGGTCAGTTTCCCTCCCACTGTGCACCCACCAATAGAGCGATGCCCAGCCTTCCCTCCCTCTGCGCATCCACCAATAGAATGACTCTCCCTTCCTTTCTACAGATTGTAAGATGCCTGAGCAAGAAGGAAGCAGGTTTCCACTTAACATCAACTAGCCCCAATATCTGTTTACACTGTACCTACATAGTAACTACTGTGTACATACACACTGTGGCTCTTGCACAAGTGCAGTTACAAAAGCCACAGGCAATTAGAATTACAAAGTATGTCATGTAATTCCACTGAACTGACGTAAGCACACATTAAGATCACACATAAAGTGGGACCAAACCAGGATAGCACTATATTTCAAATAACTGAATCAGAGATTCATAAAGAATTGCATCTGTAAATGAAATGGAGGTGCCTGGAGGATTTTACAATACATCTGTGATTCCATGCCAAAAACATCATATGACACAATACTGCCTGATATGGCAAGGAGGCAGATGGCTAGGAGGTGGCAATGAGCTGATAGTGGCTGAATTCACAAACAGTTGTGGCCTGTGGCTCAGGGCCACCATATATGCAAAGGGGACCAGAACCTCACACTGAACATGCACCACCACCATGCACCAGTAAAATAAAGCACACTCCATTCTTCTCCTCCAATCTTCTGTGTATGATGATGACATATTAAAGCAGGGGTTAACACCTGAAAAAGCAGCCAAAAACCTTAATGTTGTACTTTGTGCTAGTCGCAGAAGGACATCTTGTTCATCAAACAACAAAACAACATGCACGAAAGTTCATTTGTTTTTAATTTTATTCATTTCTGTAAAGTAGCCACTGTCCATAAAAAAGACAGCTTTCCATTTGTCAGGTTTTCAAATCCATCACAATTCAATTCTCACTACAGCTTGACCAGTAACAATTCAGTGTTCAAGTGGAACTGAAATGGTTTTAGGCAATAAAGTTCTCTTTTCACTTTCATGTCAAACTGACAATATACTCTATCTGAAAGTAAGCATTCTATACAAGATAATGTCAGAGAGTGATGTTCTTAAAGGTATCAGACACCTGCAAACACCATCCATTAATTTGAAAAGAAGTAAAGATCCAAACATTGGCTACTTCAATATCTGCATTGAGATTATTTAGGGATATTAAGCTGCCATACTACAAACTGTTTTACTTTACGAATACTGTTTTTGTTTTACAAAGCTGTTATTTTTAAATACAAGTTTAATTTTTCATGCATCACACATCAGTGATCATATGATTTTAAGTAATCAGGTAACTGAAGCATGTTTTCTTTCATGTGTGGTGCCGCAGAGGTCAATATCCCATGGCTTTGTCATTTTCATAAACAATGTTACCTTTTATGATGACATATTTAATGAGCTCCTGGTGCCCCCCAAACTGATAGATCAGATGCTCCCACCTACAAAGCAGAGGGAAAAGCAATGAATCATAAATTCACCTCAGTCACACACACAATTAATGACACCTCAGGTCATTAATTATAGCCACTAACTGAGATCATCTTAGTGGGAACTGTACTACACACAGAATGTGTGCAGAAAGAAACTAAACAGTTGTAAAGCATGGTAAGGAGATTTTGTAAACCTCCTATGAGAAAACTGCCAGGAAGAGGAAGAGAATGAGAACTATAATGAGCCCACCATGAAGAACACAAAACACACTATGGTGAAAAGTGTCCAATGAGTCAGATGAGGAAGAGCATGAAGAGTAGATAAGCAGCACTGAGAAGACCTCAATGCGAAGAAGAGCAGGATTTCGACACAACACGCGAGCGGTACCGTGAGGAATTCACAATGAGGAGGAGAAGGAGTGCTACCTTGAGGAGTTGATGACGAGGAGGTCGCCTTGCTTGTTGACCTCCAGCGAGCCGTGGCTGTGTGACTTCCCCAGGGAGTAGGCGGCGTTGATGGTGGCGGCGGCGAGGGCCTCGTTCATGGACATCCTGATGTTGACACAGGCCAGGTGCATGACCATGGGCTGGAGGGGATAAATCCATGCTCACACGAGTGGAGCAATGACAGGTCAACTGTATTTTTTCTCCTTCTACAATCCTGAATAGTATTTCCTCTCCTGTGTCTCCTTCTACCACATTTCTTTGAGGTAATTCTCAGACTCTGCTCCTCTCCTTGACAGGGGTACCTCAAGGCTAAATCCTTGGCCTTTTTTGTTCTCCCTTTGTACCAAATCCTGTGCTCTCCTTATGGCCTCAAACCAAGTATCACACTACTGCTGTCAGCTCTAACCCCTCTGCCCCTGCCTGCACCACCCCACTTCTAACTGGCCTCCTAGACTCCTCTTAGACACATGCTTTAATGATGTCATATCTTCCAAACTCATCCTGTCTGACTACCCTGTAACTCCCTTGCTGTTAAAAGCATAACCAGTCATTAGCTGCTGGAACTACACCCCTCAACCACCCCAATATCTGTCAAAGCGGGTCCTCTCCATTGTAACACCAACCACAGCCTGCAGAGATACGCACCATAGAGCAGCAGTAGGCATTGGGGTTGAAGTCGCTTCCCAGTGCCACTATAACCCCTGCATCCAGCATGTCTCTCGCCCGTGGCTGAGGCAGTCTGGGACATGAGCAAACACTCAGTTTTTACATACTTACTCATTACATATTCTGTCACAACCTACAATATATAGATATAGATATATTTCTATTTTGCATTTTAGCAGTATCGTACTACCTGTTTTTGTTGTAACCATAAAAGACATTTTCTGCATTATCCTCATATGTTTTCCAAAACCCACAGAACTGAAAGTTGGGTACTTTGAGGGTTACTTTTCATCATTTGCTTAAACAATATATAGAATAATCTATCGTTGTTAAGTAGTGTTTGACCTCTAAAGCACACAGACTGAGCTTAAACAGTAATTTTTTAAACCTCCCATTATACTAAAACTCTGAAAGCCCTTTCCCTTGTAGCATTCCTGTACCTCAGTATATACGCTGTGGTTGGCAAGAGGACGGCTGACGTTTTTGATTTAGCCATGGCTGCTATCCCCTCATTGGTGACCTCCTCCAGGTGACTGATGGCTAACGCCCCAAGTTCAGCCCCTAGCTGCAACAAGACACCCCGACATACAGAGTGAAGTAATTCTGCAGGCAAGAAATGGGCAGGTAGGTGGGAGGAGGGAGGAAACTGAACAGGTGTGGAGAGATGAGGTGAGAAAATAACAGGTGCGGAGCACAGGTCAGGGCTAGTTCATCTGAACGGGTCAAGGAGAATGCATTGAAAGCTACACACAAGGCCATCTGTAAAAGAAATAGAATTCATATGGAGAAGGTGTGCTGAGGGGTAGAGTGAAAGATACAGATGGGGTGTAGAGAATAGAACAGATTGTGAGATACGGACCTACAATGAAGCTGCACAAACACATATACTTTGACAACAATTTATGAAATAGCAGTATTATTGATGCCTGCATTTTACCACAGTTCGTATTTTACACAGCAATAACACAGAAATTCGTTTTTTTTTTTGTGAGTAACCTTCATGGAAACGTGAAAAGTGAAAAGAAAAATCCTCTAATCCCCTGAAAATGACCAAAAACTGGAGGTTACGTTTGTGAATCAAGCACCTGGGGTGCGTATTGTGAAATCTGAGGAAAGCGGGAGATTTATGACGAATGCATAATGGGAGGAGGAAGAGTGGAGCAAGCTGTGTAGAGCAGGATTTGTGGGCTTGCCTGTGCAGAGTTCATGGGGTGGAGCTCATCCCCATGGAAGTTGATCTGCAGGCCTATGTCCTTCCCGGCCTGCAGGATGGTGCGGGTGGAGTCGAGGTCAAACACACCCTTCTCGCAGAACACATCGATGTTGTCCACCCTCAGCTCCCCCTGCACCATCTTCTCCCTCAGCCCTGGCAGCTGCACCTTCAAAATGTCCTCCGTTGCCTCAGCGACTGTCTTCCCCCTTTTAAAAGGACCACAGCACGATTTACCTGTCTAACACTGCAACGTGGTTTAAACCCTGTACAGGTATTCTGACCTCGACTGGGAAATATCAACACAATCTCATTGATGCTAGTGATAGCCTTGGTTCACACAAGGTATACGCACTAGCACATCTGTTTGCGTGTGTGTGCACATATGTGTGTGCAGGAGAGAGTCTGCATGTGTACATGTGTGAGCATGCCTGCATACATGCGTGTATGTGCCTGCATACACGTGTGTGCGTATGTGACTGTGCAGGCATTTAGCTGTGTGTAGATGCATATTGTGTGTGTCTAGGTTTAGTACTTGGGTACAGCTTATTTGTATGTGTGCAGTTATTTGGCGTGCTTCTGTGTGTTCAGTGTGTGGACACGGCATATTTGCATGTGTTTAGTACTTGGAGGTAGTGTGTTTCTGTGTGTTTGGTACTTGGCCACAGCGTGTCTGTGTGTTCAGTACTTGGGCACAGCGTGCGCTCCGCAGAAGGTGGAGGAGATTCCGATGGGCAGGCTCTGCTTGGCCTTCTCCAGCACTGCCAGCATCTTCAGCTCTGTGTCCAGCTCCAGGCCGTAGCCGCTCTTGCACTCCACCAGCGTGGTCCCTGCCCGCAGCATGCGCCACAGCCGCTGCGTCAGGCTGCACAGCAGTTCGTCCTCGGAGGCCTGGCGGGTGTGCTCCACCGTGAAGTGGATCCCTCCCCCCGCCTGGTGCACCTCCATATAGGTAGCACCTGCCAGCTGTGGGCCAGCCACAGGGCTCAGAGCTCATAGAAACATCCACAGCTACGCAGAGACATAGTTTGACAGTGCAGAAGTACTTCACATCGATGGACATACACTTACACATGCAGTCACATATGGTGGTCTGTGAAGGAGAACTTTCACCTTTCCCCCAAAACTTTGTTAAATTGTCACTTGTTGAATACATAATGATTGTTGTCTTCGATTTCCAATATTGTAAATAACTCAACTCACTCATAAATTCCATTCTATACAGGTTAATTTAGTTGGTAAGTAATTGTCTATGTGAATTAGTCAACAGATTAACAAGCCACACCTGCCTAATTAAAGGCCTATTAAATACAGGTGTGGAGAGCAGGGGGCTCATTTTTACTGCTGACCGTGAGCTCAGATTGGTGTTGTTTGTTGGCTTTTAAAATTTTTTGAAGGCTTGCCCTTCCTGTTCTGTTGAGAGAAGTGTTGGCCAGCTCTCTATATGGCCAGTAGGTGGCACCGGTGTCCTAATGTAGACAACGTTGATTATCACAGAGGCAGAATTTGGGTTGGTGTAAAATGAGGCCACATTTAAAGAGTAAAGACAAGTACAAAAGCATCAACAGACTCACAGAGAGAGAGAGAGAGAGAGAGAGAGAGAGAGAGAGAGAGAGAGAGTGTGTACATGTACACGGGATGTATCTGTAATGGAGGAAATTGAGAATGGAGCTTATGGACATGTAGGCTAATACCTCCTACCTTCAGGGCAAATTCATGGACTCTGTCCCCTGCCCAAACAGGATGAGTGTGGCCATCAATAAGTCCTGAAACCCACAAAAACAAAAAGCCACATGATGACCTTCTGTGTAAACTGGAGAACACACTGTGCATGTGACAACTGCATTATCTTTGTCTTTGTCTATAGCACTTAATGCATTTGTGACAGCAGCTTGGAGTGTGGTGGTAAGGGCAACGGGTTTTTGAGTTTCATCTCCGCCGACAAACTGCGCCTTTGCATGTGACTTCAGTGAGGTGTTGTACAAATTGTTATCCACCTCCGTAAATGGACACACCTGTGTAATGACAAGATTGTCGCCGTTTAGACAGCTGGACCGATACCGGTACCCCCGGTTAAAGGATAATTTCTCGTCTCGTCCAGGCAGCGACATGCTTTACCACTCCTTCACACAGTCGTTCCGTTTTGACGAGAGCAGAGTAGGTGTCAGCGGCACAGACCTGGTATCACACACATGCCCGAAGCGTCGATCACATTTTCAAATGATGCCCCTTCGAACTGAGATGCGATCGTGTCGGCCTGTCCCACCGCCTTCACCAGCCCGTCCCTGCAAAACGCACGCATGGCGCGTGACCTTTCAACCACTATACAGTTTCACATACGACAAATGACGACACTTCAGTACTACTAGAAATACATATTAAAAATATTGGTGGAAATAAGGAAGCCTTCAAAAAGAAATTAAGTTGCATTCAGATTGTAATGTTTTATATATTTAAATCTAATACTCGGTCCTCGAAGATTTTAGCAGTGATTCTATTTACTGGACATCAGTTATGCGCATTGATTTACTGAGTAGATATACACGTGTGGACTGCAGTATAAATAGCGACATATAACAAAATAAGACAGAAATGGTTTAATGCTAGGCAAACCGGTTTATACGAACACAGGGCACTGTTCTGGGGAAAAGGCGCCTTCCTTCGGTAATTTGTGCACGTTTCCACGATTCCCTACCTGCAGACTTGAAAATGTACAAGTTTCAACGACTCCCTACCTGCAGAGTTGTGTAAAACAATCTAGTTAAAGCATAACTGAAAAAAGACGTTTGTACCTGTAGCAAGAGAATTGCTGTCGCTTTCAGTACAAATGTTAAGAACAGCCAGTTTAAATTCTGACGCGTCACGTTAAGACTTACAGTGTCACATCGACACAAAAGCTTTGCTATTCTAACCGAAGCACTTACTTTCCGACAATCAAACTGCCGTTCTCAATCACAGACAGCTTTTGCATTCCATCCTTTGTAAGATACCTTTCGCCACTGTTACAAACTAATACAACCTGTTTTGCGTTCTTTATATAAAGTCTAAAAGTATTTGACATTGTTTTTAAAAAAATATACTGTCCCTCTCAGTGCAATAAGACCTGCTTGAGCTAAACACGGTGAAGCACAAGGGAGTGCACTATTTGCATTTTTGTACGTCGCCTGAGGGACTTTGGAGTGGGTGGAGTTTAATGTCACCACAAACTGCTAGTGTGTTGCGCTTCACCTCAAACATGATCATAATAGTTTTTGTACCACGGTCTAATAGAGGAGTAGCCACCAATCAAAAAGACGAAAGGACTGCAAAAAATATGTTTCATTGGTGACCACTGCAGGTCACTCACTTACGTGGTTACCTATACGTCAAATCGTAGGTTGTTCATAGGTGTGTCAGTTTCCTTGGTCGTGGCACGATGAACAGAGAGTAAACACTTGAGTGTTTCGCGAGTCACAGGGGGGGAATTGTACATCAAGTATTGAAGCTGTCTATCCTGTCTATCACTCCATCTGAGGCGCGCTCTGCAGTCTGTGTCGGCATCATGTCTAATATCAACATGCTGTTTTAGTTATCTAGCAGTTAGCTATAGCGTATATCTGCAATATACATGACAGCTATGTAATAGGCCGACGTTATACTTAACCGAGACGATGGCTGTTCTGCTTCTTCTTAAGCTATGGTCGTTGTAGCAACCCTGAAATTAGCCTACATGTTCATTTATGAGGGGGGTAATTATGGAATATTTCATTTGAATAGCCTACCTTGTGCTGTTCCTGTTCAACAGTCTGTGCCTAGCCTAATATAGGCTATTTTCGTACCGTACTATGTCCTGCTTCGTGTTGCAGTAAGAATTACAATTAAAGCGACTGGTTAATAGGAATAGCTTCAAATGCCACAGAGGGCTCCCGTGATAAAAATAACATTAAATGCAGACGTTCGGTAAGCCGATACGTAGGTACAGACACAGTAGCACTACCGTAATGTTGCCTGTGGTAATAGGCCTAATATATATGAACACAGAATTAAACAAGGGAGAAACAGAGACCACATTTTACGATTAAAAGACGTATGCACCTGCCTGAGTGGACTTCGAAATAATTAGTGGGAAGGAAAAAAAAAAGTGTCCTTCGAGCCGGATTCGAACCAGCGACCTAAGGATTACAATGCATGTACTCCACTACAGTCCTCCGCTCTACCAACTGAGCTATCGAAGGCACATGGCGAGTAGAGCTACTGTAGATATATATAACAATGATAACAGTGAAGTTTCACATCAAGGGAAAATGGTTATAATGTAGCTAACCAGTTACCTAAGACATTTTCTCTATTTTGTCGATTAACATTTTGCTGCCTAGGTAAAGTAGGCCATGTCGAGTGCCGCTCCCGCTGAAAAGATGTAGTGGCTAACTAACGTTAAGATACCTTGGTAACTATGTCTAGCCAGGTTTATGCCACATTTCTAGCTTGTAAGCCAAATTTATTGGATTTTCAATGCACTAGCAATGGGCCTAACATATGCGCTAGATATGGTGCCCATTACCTGGGCGAATACAGTGGCAAAATTATTTAAAGTTACCTTGCTGACAAGCTAAACTTTTGTTGTAGATTTGGTCAATCAAAAGATAGCTACCTAGCTAGCCAATTTCGCTGCAGCTAGCTGCATAGGAAGTACAAACCTAGCTTGGCTGCTAAAAATATTGTTTGTATGTAAAGTTCTCTCAGACGATTAAGTTAACGTCACGAGATAACACGACATAACGCTAAATAATTCATCCATGCTAGCTACACCAGTTTGTGGTTTGTTAGCTGGTTGTGATAATCTGTAGCTAGCTAGCGTTCACTAACAGCTAATGGGCTAACTTTTCATGTCGCCAAACACAATTTGTATAATTTCTAGTTACACCTGTTATCGTCATATTTCCCTTTCCCCCCACTTGTAACCCGTGTGGTGTTCTGGATGGATCCACCGTGTTCATGTGAGCTGAAATGCACTATAAAAAAACACTATATTAGGCGGCATGCAAATAGAGAAAGACTTTATATAAAGATTTTCTATCCATTTATATGCCCCTTTTCCACCCGCAGGAAAAGTAATAGCTCTTCTCTCCCTCTCTCATAAACGTTTTATCAACTAACAGCTTCTCTCCCCGTGGCTGTTCAACGAGGTCAGAATTTGACTTGGAATTAATTTTCCTAAATTCCCTTTCAATGAGCAAACTAAATTCAGCGTCTCACACGAATAGACCGCTCAGTTGCTATTACAAATTCAATGGAAAATAAAGGACTTCGTTCGTCGAGTATTTTAATTAAAATACTCTAGTGTGAGTACGGCCACGAGTATGTCCAACGCGTTTGTCTCTCTGTTAACGGTTTTGTTACAGCTGGGGAAAAAAACATGAATACTTGAAGGGGTTCATAAATACATGAATCTAAATGTCTTTATTTCAAAACACAAATGACAAAGCACTGCAAGTTTTGTCAAATTCAAGCCAGTACAAAATGTGGCACATCAATTTTACAGCATCAAGCGTTACCTCCTCTGCCCACGGAAAATCATAAAGCAGTTGGCTATAGTGATTAACCCGTCTAATATCCTATCACTGACTACATCAAGCTGCTCTGTTGCCTAAGAAAACGCCATCATACATAAATATATCAGCTTGGAATGCAACATTAACTCTACTGATAACTTCCTGAATGTTCCACACTTTACTTCTGAATGTTTTCTGGATTACATTTTTTTAAAGTACAACATCAATTTCTACCATTTACTGCATCTGCCAAGAGGCATGTACCTGACTGACAGAGCAATCAGTGTAAGCATTAAAAGCCTAGAGGGTAGAGAAAGTCCTTCACCACTCAGTGTGCATCTCTGACTGGTTCATATTTTGTGGTTGAGATCCATCCGATATGGTCAGCTACTAGTGTTGAGCAGCTGGGATAACTTGAGTCTGCCAAATCAGACAGACAGAGAATCACGGTCTGGCGCGCAATTTTGGAGGGATCAGCCCCGAGTCTCACTGGGTATTGTGTGCGATCAGATCACTTCTACTACCTGCAAGGACTTGAACTGATTCACATCAGATGTCTCATGTCTCTCCAGTCCCCTGAAACACATCACACAACAAGCGACCATGCCACATTCTACCAGCAAAACGGACTTTGGCTGCAAATAAATCTGCTACAAATGTTTACGAAAAGGTCAATATGTACAGTTTTATTACTTCTTTGCCTTTATGAACACAATTCAGCAGTACTGGAAAATAAAAAACCAAAAAGGAAAGAAAACATCAAAATAGACTTTAGTTCCAAAGTAGTTAACACTTACAAAAAAATCCCCCCAAAAATAAACTGGAGCACAACCTCAGATTGTAGTGTCCATTTAATGAAGATTTCCATAGAAACAGCTATCACTGGTGGCACGGCTCTGGAAATGACAGAACATGTATCCTCATACTCAACAGGTCAATACACAGCTCTTCCAACATGCTGGTTCAACAACAGTCCAAATGCCTGATGAAGACTATTGAAAAGAGTTGCAGGACTGTCAGAGCGTGACTTTCGGAGAATAAATACATTTATGTGCCTTTTAACAGTTCTTGCATGAATGGAAACCCTCATTAAATAGGCAGTACAGTGAAAGGTTACTATGCTGTTTTTTTCCAGACAAATAAAATAGAAAGTATGCATTCCGGGAGGGTGACAATGTCGTTTCATTATTCTCTCATTTCACCATCTTCCTCCTCTTCTTCAACACCTCGTATATACAAGACGTTGTTGCATCTGTGGACAAGAAGGGCATCTTATGTCCCTGTGAAGTAGCACAACCCAGTATCTAGTGTGGAATTCTTTTAATGTTTATAGTTATGTTCTCTGCTGTTCCAGCACTTAAGGAGACATTTAAAGACATTTTATTTGAATGTGCTAATGCTAAGAACAATACAGCTCCTGTTAAGAGCAAATAATATCTGCCAAATCTGGGAAAGACCCTTCAATCTGAGAGAAATCAAATTGTTCTCAAAAAGCCAATAAGGATACAAAATAATAATAATATATTATATATTATAATAATATTGACCAGCTAAAATTATTCAGCACACTGTCAACTAACAAGTTAAATGCGTAACTGTCCTAAGCTAATAGAATTTTACGATGTCACATAAAAACACCCATCTTCCTGCGTACATGTACATGCTACATGTAGATGGCCACTCCTGGGCTCTCTAAACTTCTCAGGATAACTCACCTGACAAGTACCTCCCCCAAATGGCCAGCCAATGCTCCGTCCACATACTCTTCAGTATTTGCCAGCTTTATAAAGAAATAACACCATACTATGTAACTTACAAGCAGTAACAAACAGTAGGTGATGTTTTTTAATCTCAAATGTGACTAAGGTGCAGATATGTTGTGTAGGGTTGCCACTGCTTGTGACGCTGTTTCTGTAGTCTTAACCTACAGCTCATTCCGCAGATATCTGTTTCTCTTTCTTTGGTCCACTATGTTACTTCACTTTGTGAACCAGAGGCAGAAATCACTAAGCAGCATGGTATGTTTCAGTCCTCAGTCCAGGTACCCACACACCTGCATGTTCATGTAGCCGTCCACAGACACCAGGTAGCCTTTGTACTCCATGCCCCACTTCAGCTTCACCATCACCGGCTTGCCTGTCAGACCATTGAGGAAGGGCTTCGGGTTCAGTGGCAAACTCTGAAAATAAAGGAAGCATTGCGTGGTTCGTTAGCTGTCTGTAGTTAGCATTTAAGATAATTAACCCATTTAAATTAATAGTGAGTAATAGCACAGCTAGGAGACCCTTTCACACACACTGGAGACCCTTTCAATGATTTTCTATATATGGCCCAGATAGTCAGCTTGACGCGCTCCATTTTGAAGGTTCTGTCTCAGCCAGTATCGAACATTTCTGATTTGCTGGCTCATAATGAACTTTCTTGAAGGGGTGTGGCCTAAAACAGGATATCCACAGATAGCACAGGAACACAAACAGCACTAGGACTTCCTGCTTCCAACCAGAACCTCCTAGACAGAGGAAAAGAACTTTCCATGGCACTTTCACATTTTAAGTGAAACCTGTTCTGAATGATTCACAGTAGCTGAATGAAGGCTCCTGAAACTTTATTCCCAAGCTTTCAGTCCCATTTCGGACAAGGGTACACATAATGGGAAACTTGTACACACAAGCAGGTTTACAACCCGCAAGAGAAAGACTGCGGCCAAGGCAATGTTCCAGCCTCAGTCTCAATGCACAAAATGAGAGTGTATCATTTAGGAGGAGCAACACCTTCCAGCAGCCATAGCACCACTGTTATGTTCTCTTGGCTGATAGCTAAAGGTAAGTCAGTCTAGGCTTAGCAAGTGCTTGGGTGGGAGGCCTCAAGGGAAAACCACATTAGGAACAGACATGGTTCTGGTGGGCCAGCAGGGGGCAGTCTTTCCTATGGAAAAAAATCAGCTGATGCAGTCACCATTATTGTGCAAACTCGTTGCAATGTATTATCCACAAAGGTGCTGAAATTTGTTAGTGGTTGAGATTCATAACACCTGGCCCCTTCATTGTAAAGCATTATTATTATTACCACCATCTGAGGCAAAGAGAGGGATTTATTTAGCCAATTAAATTGAGGACTGACCAGATTAACAGACGGGATCTTTTTTTTTTGTTTGTTTGTTTTTTTGCAAGATTAGGACCTTGTCTTGATATCTTGTCCGAGAGACAGACTGCATTGGTGCATTGGCCTCCTGTTAGGTCCAGCGGGAAGACTGTCCCCCAGTGATTAACCAAAACCACCTCCACGTATTTTCAGCAACAAAGACAAGAAGGTGGTGTGGCCAATGGCCCTTCACTTCTCCGTTAAAAACAGCCATTGAAAGAGTGGTAAATTGCGGCATTGTGCGTTTAAACTACTCTCGTTCAGCTAACACAAATTAGCAACCATCCATTTCAAACTAAGTGTCGTGTCGAAAAGAACCCT